>NW_015114826.1:50063-53648 GCF_001443285.1 Poecilia latipinna
ACTCAGTCCCACCGTCTGTGAAAGCGAAGCGCTGCTAACTAATTTTTTTTGTCAGGGGGCCCAAGATTCCTGGTGGCGCCCCTGAACAGAACCGTCTGATCCGTTGCTCACCTGCAGCCAGACAGCCAATCAGAGCCCAGCTAGCTGGAGGTGGGTCATCTGTTCTTACCAGCAGCCCGGGCTGGCCCGGTTCGGTTCTGTTTTTAGCAGCCCGGTTTGGTTCTGTTCAGTTCTTACCAACAGCTTAGGTTCTGGGTCGGCATCCTGCTTCAGCCCTCGACTTCCTGGAAGACAAAGCAGAGTTCTGAGCCAGAGGATCTGATCTAGCTCAGAACCTCTGAGCCAGATCAGAACTGGGATCAGAACCCAGTTCCTGGGTCGGAACCAGGTCTGTCAGGTGGAAAGAATTTCATCCTAAAAGTAAAGTAAAACAAAAGGCTGTGGTTTCTGGGTTTCCCCCTCCGGCCACCAGGGGTCACTGTTCATCAGTCCGCCCGGTTCTCTTATGTCCAAATCAGAACCACCAGAACATCCTCTGTTCTTACCGGCTCTGTCTGTAGCTTGCTGTGTGACACTGCTCAGCGTCTGGACCCGACCTGATTCCTGACCTGAACTTCCTGCCGGGCCGTCAGGGTCGCTGTCAGGTCCGACCTGCTGGACACAGAGGTTCTGCCGGGTCAAAGGTCTGCCTTCAGAACCGGTTCAGCGACCCAGACCGGGCCTCACCTGCAGGTTCTGATCAGCGGCCAGCGAGAAGCTCAACATCAGAACCACTTCATCCTGGTTCTGCTGGACCAGCGCCGACACCATCTGGACCAGGTAGAACAACAAACCGGATCAGAACTAATCTGGCCCACATTCAGCTGAACCACAGGTTCTGTTCCTCAGGTGAGCAGCTTACCCGGCCCAGTCGAGGTTCTGCTAGCAGGGTTCTGAAGGAGGCCTGGTTCTGGGTGTAGCTCCTCAGGTGAGCACAGACATGGTCCAGTTGGTTCCTCCAGTAACCTACAGAACCATCAGAACCAACGGAATCAAACAGAACCATAGGGAAGATCCCTGGACCGGGCCAAGCCTCTGATGGCGTTGCCATGGTACCTCTGCCGGGGCTGACGGCGCTGAGCGGCGGCCGGCGGTCGCTCCTCGCCGCCTCCCGCCGGCGCCACATCGCCCTCTGCTGGTCCTGCTGCTGCAGCTCAATGGCTGATGGGTAATAGAGTCCGACGGTCTGCGTGGACCGATTCACAGGGGGAGGAGCTACGCCCCTTCTGGAGGCGGGGCTCTGTGGGGGCGGAGCCTTCCAGGCAGAGTCACAAGGGGGCGGGGCCTGAGAGTACCCAGCCCGTTAACGACAGGAAGGAAGTAAGCGGACGACAGGAAACGAGTGTCTTTCTACCTGGCTGTGGGCGGCGTCCTCTTCAGGCGGTGTGATGTCATTGCAGGGTGTGGGCGGGGCCAGTGCCAGGAGGAACACGCCGCACGCCGCACAGTGGGGGGCGTCCAGCGGTGCGCTTTCTCCACACCGCCAACACGTCACCCAGCAGGGGGCGTGGCCAGCCTGGATATGCACACCAATAAATATCCCACAATGCTTCACTGCCCAGCACACCAAGAGGTCAAAGGTCACCTTGGTGCCACAACGGTCGCAGAATCTGGCATCATGGCGGTTCAGATGGCGACAGCTGGAGCAGGACCACATGCTGCCGTCCACCGGCCCACTAGAGGGGGCGCTGCCTCCACCCTGATCGACCTGCAGCAACACAAACAGGTAAACCTGGACCAGAACTGGTTTGACCTGGTTCTGCTCTGGACGTACCGGCCGCAGGTCAGAACCAGAACTCGATGTGAGTACTGCCTGGTTGATGTCCCGGTTCCATCAAAACCTGACCCATGTTTGCTAACGGCGATACACCTTGAGCTCACCTGCAGGGAGAAGCTGGCCCGGGACCCATCTGTGGACGCCTCGCAGGTCCAACAGGTCTGAGAGTTGATGGGAACCAGGCAGCGACAGGAAGGACACGGCAGCAGCTGAGACAGCAGGACAGACGGTCAGTCCGTCCGGACCAGCTGGCAGCAGCTGGACGGTGGACAAGTGCAGTACCTGTCCTCTCCCAGCAGGGGGCGGCCTGAGTGCCGGAACTGGAGGAATAACAGCGCCACACTGAGGACAGAACCGAGCAAACGGGTCTGAAGGGCAGACGCAGAGGCAGCGAGGACACCTAGAGACACAGGACCAGGACACGTCCCCCAGTGGACGGGTGAGGAACCACAATACCAATAATAAACATTAATAAACAATAAGCCAGTTATAACATGTAACATTAACATGTTTACTATAATATAATAAAAAACATCATAAATGGTTTATTTATTCATAATAAACATTAATAAGCTAAAAATAAACCATTAATAAACCAATAATAAACATGAATAAACCATTAATAAACCAATAATAAACATGAATAAACCATTAATAAACCAACAGCATAGATATTCTGACACAATAAAAAACTATTTGGAAATCAGTTTGTCTTTCATTGATAATTGATTTTACTGGGCGTGTCTCCGCCAGTGGGTGTGTCTTAATGGTAGTGTCATCAGAGTGGGCATGTCCTGAGAGCGTACCACGGCGTGGTGACGTCTCTCAGCCATTGGGTTTGCAGTTTGCTGCTCAGCGGCATTGGATGGTGAGAATCCTGGCAGACAAGAAGTGGATCACCGTAATACTCTGGCCATGTCTGGAACTTCCTGCCGGATCTCTCTGTTAGCCTGTTTACCGCAGAGTGGGAGCGTCGGGAAGAGCTGGTCCAGGCAGCATCAGGATCTGGGATCCCGGCACCTCTGGAGCATCTGGAGGGCAGGGGGACCGGCGGAGGACTGGACATGGTCCGGCCCGGTTCTGAAGCCGGACTGCAGGTGACTTCAATCCACTCAGAGCGTCCAGGTGTTCCTGCAGGTGTTGGATCAGAACCGGACCGCTCATCAGAATCGTAGCCTCCTTCAGACTGGACCTGAAGCAACAGAACCACGGAGGCGGAGCTCTTCAGACCAGACAGGTGAGCGAGGTCAGAGGTCAGCTACAGGCTGCTGATTGGCTACCTGCTGGTCTGGTTCCACCTGACCCACAGAGAACACCTTGGTGACCACGGAGCTGCGCCTCCCGTCCCTGCACCGCAGTTACACTCAGCAGAGGGAAACAGGAAGTCATGTAGCTCAAGTGTTTCTGCTGAACGTTACCTGGTGACAGCCACGGCTCTGACAGACACCCGGCCCGCAGGAAGCAGGATGGGACCTGCGTACTTCCTGCTGCCGACCTCTGACCCCCGCTGCCCGGCAACCGGCTTCGAACCATCCAGAGAGAAGAAGATCAGCACACCTGGAGAGTCTGAAGAAACACACACCTGGAGGACCAGGGACACCTGGAGGACAAGGGACACCTGGAGGACCAGGGTTAGATGTACCTGACTGGATGTGGTTGGATGCTGGTTGGATGTGGTTGGATGTGGTGTGATGCTGGTTGGATGTGGTTGGATGCTGGTTGGATGCTGGTTGGATGGGGTTGGATGCTGGTTGGATGTGGTTGGATGC
>NW_015114826.1:58931-59603 GCF_001443285.1 Poecilia latipinna
GGATGTGGTTGGATGCTGGTTGGATGTGGTTGGATGTGGTGTGATGCTGGTTGGATGTGGTTGGATGCTGGTTGGATGTGGTTGGATGTGGTTGGATGTAGTGTGATGCTGATTGGATGTGGTTTGATGTGGTTGGATGTGGTTGGATGCTGGTTGGATGCTGATTAGATGTAGTGTGATGCTGGTTGGATGTGGTTGGATGTGGTTGGATGTAGTGTGATGCTGATTGGATGTGGTTGGATGCTGGTTGGATGCTGATTGGATGTAGTGTGATGCTGGTTGGATGTTGGTTGGATGTGGTTGGATGCTGGTTGGATGTGGTTGGATGTAGTGTGATGCTGATTGGATGTGGTTGGATGCTGGTTGGATGCTGATTGGATGTAGTGTGATGCTGATTGGATGTGGTGTGATGCTGGTTGGATGCTGGTTGGGTGCTGATTGGATGTAGTGTGATGCTGGTTGGATGTGGTGTGATGCTGGTTGGATGTGGTTGGATGTAGTGTGATGTTGATTAGATGTAGTTTGATGCTGGTTGGATGCTGATTAGATGTGGTTGGATGCTGATTAGATGTAGTGTGATGCTGGTTGGATGTGGTGTGATGCTGGTTGGATGTGGTTGGATGCTGGTTGGATGCGGATGTGGTGTAGGGTGATGGTGGTGGGATGTGGGGT
>NW_015114826.1:65563-78859 GCF_001443285.1 Poecilia latipinna
GTTTGATGCTGGTTGGATGTGGTTGGATGCTGATTGGATGTGGTGTGATGCTGGTTGGATGCTGGTTGGATGTGGTTGGATGCTGATTGGATGTGGTGTGATGCTGGTTGGATGCTGGTTGGATGTGGTTGGATGTGGTTGGATGCTGATTGGATGTGGTGTGATGCTGGTTGGATGTGGTTGGATGTGGTTGGATGCTGATTGGATGTGGTGTGATGCTGGTTGGATGCTGGTTGGATGTGGTTGGATGTGGTTGGATGCTGATTGGATGTGGTTGGATGTGGGTTGGATGTGGTTGGATGTGGTTGGATGTTGATTGGATGTGGTGTGATGCTGGTTGGATGCTGGTTGGATGTGGTTGGATGTGGTTGGATGCTGATTGGATGTGGTGTGATGCTGGTTGGATGTGGTTGGATGTGGTTGGATGTGGTTGGATGCTGGTTGGATGTGGTGTGATGCTGGTTGGATGTGGTTGGATGTGGTTGGATGTACCTGACTGGATGCACACGGGCGTCCTGGTGTCGATGCGGGTCTTGGGTTTGCGGGTCACGCCCTCGCTGATCGGGATGATGAGAGGAGCTGAAATGGCGCCCGCTGCCATGGCAACCGCTGGCCAATCGATAACAGTCACTGAGCTGCTGAGTGGCAGAACGATTGATTATTGATCTTATGTAGATCATAAACAACATGTCACCTCAGAGGATCACAAACTTTGATGATCGTAGTTCAGATCCGGTTCTGATCCGGTTTAGATCCAGTAGCCGAATGTTCCAGACGTTCCATTTCGTGACAAACTGGTCCCCACGTAAGTTCCGGTTCTGACCCTTGTTTGGTTCTGGTTCCGCTCCTGTTTTTCCAGTTTTCTGTGAATTTCGTTAAAATGAATTTCTGATCGGGACATCAGCAGTATTTTCACTGAAGCCCAGCTGTTGCGTTTAGCGTCACCCTGACAACGGGATCGCAGTAGGCTCCGCCCACAACGCTAAGCAACAATGCTTAGATTCTAGAACCAGAACCAGAACCACCTGCCCTGGTTCGGTTCGGCACAGTTTTTATGTTTAATATGATTCAGTCTCGTCCGGATTTTTATCGGATTTTCTGGATTTCACTGCCGACGTTTCCTAAAATAGCCGCAGTATTTTCTACATTAAAACTTCAGGTAAAATGCTTTAATCTAAATATAAATATGTGATATATTTCATTTCATAGAACTGAACTAGAGTTCATTAAACGAACAGACCAGCAGAATATCTGCAGGACCCCGGCTCCTTTGTAATCAGGCACGGATCAGGACACCTCACACTAAGAGACACACGGAGACACAGGCTTAAGGACCCCGGCTCATCGCAGCACGTTCAACTCGGTCCAGTCAAACTCGGCCCCGCTGCGGAGAGACGGAACAACAGAATTGGGTCAGGATGGCAGAGGTGAAGGTGAAGAAGGAGACGAACCTTTCGGAACCGGCGGAGATAGAGAACAGGTGAAAACCCGCTCAGAAGAACCAAACTCCGAGGTAGTTCGGCTCAGAAGAACCGAACCCCAGCTGACAGAACTTTGAGGTTTAAACAGAATGATTCTGAAAGGAGCAGAACCAGAGGTTCGGAGAAGAAGAACCAGGAGAAACGTTTTCATTATTTTTAATGTTTCCAGAAGCATGCTCTGACTCGGTTCGGTTCGGGTGTTTTCCAGGATCAAGGAGCTGTGTCAGCAGTTTCCCCAGGGAATCACGGACCAGGTGATCCAGAACGACCTGCCTCACCTGGAGCCCCAGCAGCGCGCCATGGCGCTCAACAAGCTGCTGTCCCTGGTCAGTCACTTCCGGTTCCGGTTCGGTTCGTTCTTCGCCGTATCGATCTGACGATAAGTGGACTGCATCACTGAGACCATTTCTGTGGAACGTCAGCAATAAACTGACAATCCCGGCTGCAGCTTCCTGTTTGTTTGATGTGAAACATTTAAGACAAAAGAAGAAGAAACTGACAGGGTGTGAATACTTTTCCAGCTCCTGACCTTTGACCTGACTGTGTTTCAGGGTCAGCTGGACCTGCTGAGGAACAGTTCGGGTCTGCTGTACCGGCTGAAGGACACGCAGAGCGCCAGGTAAGCTCCACACCGGCCCGGTTCTGCCGGGTCGTTCCTCCCTGACGCTCCTCTGTGTTCTAGTAAGATGAAAGGTTCTGACAACCAGGAGAAGCTGGTCTACCAGATCATCGAGGACGCAGGAAACAAAGGTAGCGTCCTGTAGACGGTCCGCCGTGATCGGGTCAGGACCGATCGGGTCAGAACCTCATGGCCTGTTCTGGTGTCGCCGCAGGAATCTGGAGCAGAGACATTCGCTTCAAGAGCAACCTTCCTCTGACGGAGATCAACAAGATCCTGAAGAACCTGGAGAGCAAGAAGCTCATCAAGGCTGTCAAGTCTGTGGCGGTGAGTCCAGAACCACCAGGCCCGGTTCATCCGTCTCTGTCTGAAGCACAGAGGCAGCAGCAGTTGATGCTTTCAGTGGAGCATCGATGGAAAACCTCCAGTAGCTTTTGAGGACCCTAGTTTCTCCTGAGGACACGGGGCAGGACACGGAGTCTCTGGACTGTCTTTGCCCGTTCTGCTGTGTTTCTGCTCCAGGCCTGTTTATCCATGAAATGAACCCCCAGGAAGCAGAAGTCTGACCCTCTCCACCTGGCGTCTGCATGTCTCCTTTACTTCTCCTAACATCCAGGATGAGCTCCTTGGTCTTGGCTGAGCGTAGGGTGGTCTCCCTTGAGGTGAGACCCCCTGCTGTCGTCGTCTGCTAGTTTAACAAGGTGCTACTTTGGTGGCCTGGAAGCATGAAGAGCAGAGGGCCAGAGCTGATGAGCTACTGACTCTGTCAGTGTGCGTTTCGTCAGGAAGTCCTTAATCCAGCAACAGGTGGGAGAGGGGCTTCCAAGGCCTGCCAGTTTCCACACCGGTCTGCCATGAAAGCGGAGCTGAATTCAGTGAAGCGGATGCGTGCCAAGGTTTCCCCCAGAAAACCTTCTGAGCCCAGTGGTTGGGCGCTCGGCCAGTCATCCGTCCAGCAGCTCGTCGTGTTTTTCAGTGAAAAAAGTAATAAAAAAAAAAAAGAAAAAAGGGCATTTCATTGTTGACCAACGGTCACTACGAACCCCAACAGTCAGGTGAGAGTCCCTCCACTGTGTCCTGCTTTAAAAAGAGAAATTTCTGAATGAACAAAACGGCGACATGAGGCCTGGTACCGCGTGGCTCCGTAACCCAGTCGGACGTTGGAGTTGGTGTGGGCAGCACTAGCTTTAAGCTGACATGATTAAAATCTCTGGCAGTAGTGAAACCTGGGTAGCGGCTCTGTTTGGGGGGGACGTAGACGGTGAAGTCCTGTGAGGGGAGCAGCAGGTGTTGATGTGACACAGACTCCGCCCCCTCTGCTCTTCCTACCAAAACGCAGTCATGTCGCCGATTGGCTCAATTAGCTGAGTCCCGGATTCCTGACTGAAGTCAGGAGTCTGTTGTCATGACAACATCTGTCTGATGGTTCGAGAGGGGCCTCAGTTCGTCCGTTTGTTGACGAGGGACGTGGCGTTGCTGAGGAAACGGCTGGGAAGCGACGGATCTTCTTAGTCCCACCGTAACTCGGCTCTGCAGTGTCTCTTCTGCGGAGCGGTAATCCACTGGCGTCCTGGCTGTCAATCAGCTCTATCACTCCGTTCGCACCAGAAACCAGTCAGATTTACTTTACTATGTATGAAATATAATTAAAGGAACATTTTTAATTTCTATAAAACTCAACAAACATCAGAAATACTGAAACAAATGCAGAATACTTAGAAAATGTTGCAGAGGTTTGACAGAATTTAAATGTCCTCTCATTCTTCTTTGATTGGATGCTTCAGTCTGTTCTAGCTGCTGATTGGCTGGATCTACTACACATTAGCCAATCAGGCTAATTCACTTTATTAAAATGGTTTAAAATCATTAGAGTAACTGGAAGGAAATTAAATTAATCCGTTTCATTTTGGTCTGATGAACTCAGAAATAGGTTAGAATTCAAAGCAGATTTTATATATTCAGGTTTCTCATCAGAGCTCACAGAGCGGGCTGAAAACAGTAGCTGACCCGGTTCTGATCTGGTTCCGGTGTGGTTCTGTCCTCCAGGCGTCCAAGAAGAAGGTGTACATGCTGTACAACCTGCAGCCAGATCGTACGGTGACGGGCGGCGCCTGGTACAGTGACCAGGACTTCGAGTCCGAGTTCGTGGAGGTTCTGAACCAGCAGTGCTTCAAGTTCCTGCAGAGCAAGGTACCAGCAGAACATGTCCGACCAGAACCAGAGCTGTCTGGACACAAACACACACACAGCCTGGTACTTCTATACAAACTGAAGACTTGGTATTGATCTCCATTCATTTTAGTGACTGTTTAATCCTAACAAGAACTAGTTTATTCCAAACTCCACCCAGCCAGGGCCAAACTCCACCCAGCCAGAGCCAAACTCCACCCAGCCAGAACCCTAACCAAACCTGTAATCTAACCAGCAGAGCTCAGGAGAAACTCCAAAGTAAGCCAGGACCAAGAAAAGGTCCTCAGTTTCTATATGTAGTACATACAAGTACACACACACCGGTTCAGGTTTAGATGATTCGTTCCAGCAGGGGGCAGCACAGGTCTCCCTCTTGAAGGCTCTGCAGGTCTGGGCCCTCAGTAATGAAAGTAGATCAGATGGAACCAACATGATCAGTGATGAACTCTGTGTTCGTCCTCAGTTTTCCTTTACAACGGCACCAAGAGACTTTCTGGTTGGGTCTGTGACCCCCTGGTTGGGTCTGTGACCCCCTGGTTGGGTCTGTGACTCCCTGGTTGGGTCTGTGACCCCCTGGTTGGGTCTGTGACCCCCTGGTTGGGTCTGTGACCCCCTGGTTGGGTCTGTGACCCCCTGGTGGATCCTGTGAACTTCTCTGCTCTGCTCCAAGGCGGAAGCAGCAAGGGACGGGAAGCAGAGCCCGATGGTCCAGAGGAACAGCTCGTTCGCCACGTCGCATGAGGTGTGGAAGTACATCTGTGAGCTGGGAATCAGCAAGGTGACTCCTCCCACCTGCAGTCCAGGCCCCTGGCAGTCGGTCTACCTCTGGGCTGACAGGTGTGTGTGTGTGTGTGTGTGTGTGTGTGTGTGTGTGTGTGTGTTGGGCGCAGGTGGACCTGTCCATGGACGACATCGAGACCATCCTGAACACACTGATCTACGATGGGAAGGTGGAGATGACTGTGATCGCTGCCAAGGAGGGGACGGTGGGCAGCGTGGACGGCCAGATGAAGCTGTACCGCGGCGTCAACGCCATCCTGCAGCCCACCGGCCTCGTCAAGACGCCCTGCGGACTCTGCCCGGTAACCATGCCCCCTTGACGTACCTGCAGCCCCTCCCCAGCCTCACCTGACCTCACCCGTCTGTCCTCTCTGCAGGTGTTCCACGACTGCCACGAAGGAGGAGAGATCTCCCCATCCAGCTGCATCTACATGAGCGAGTGGCTGGACTTCTGATGGGGCGGGGCCAGAGGAGCCTTATGGGCGGAGTCGGTGTGCGAAGCGGGCGGGGCCGTGGACATGTGAAGACGGCTGGGTGGAGGGATGAATGATGCAAACTGAAAACCCAAATGCTAAGAAACAAACGCAACAGAAAAAATGAAAACACAAAATGCTACAGCAACAGGAAATGGAAGGAAAAACAACAGGAAGTATGAAAAGCTGTAAACTCACTCCCCCAACAGAAGTCCTCCCACCACTAGGGGGAGACTGCAGTTGGTTACATCACCTACATACAGACGCTGCAGCTGGGACAACCCAGTTCTGGTGCCTTTGGGGAAAACCCAGAGTCGGAGCATCTTCAGCCCGACCCATGGATCGATGTTTGTCCCATCAGGCCCGGTTCTGCTCCATCAGGCTCTAATGGACTTGGTGCTGACGATCAGCACGGATCATCTTACACCACTTCCTGTCTCCGTATCGACCTGACAGGAAGCGGCTCGGCAGCCGCAGCTCCAACTGCTGGGACAAAAACAAACGCAGAGAACTTCTACGGTTCTGGATCCAGGCCTGATGGTTCTGTTGGGTCCAAGGGGAATCCCACAGAACCTCAGGAACAGACTGGAACCAGAACTCTAGTTTCTGTGCTGCTGGTTTAGCTTGTGAATAAATTCAGTGAAGCCCGCAGAGTTCTGGTCGGGTTCTGGCAGCTGCTGGGCTTCATTCGGTTTAGATGACTCGGGTTGCCGAGTCTGGTTTGATTGGACCTGATGGTTCTGGTGGGAAAACATTAAAAACACATTAAAACATTGAGTTCTTCTTCTGTGGTTTTTGAAGCACCTCTTGCAGGACGAAGACAGGATCTTCATGGTCCCTGTTGAGAATTACGGGTCAGAACCAGTCCCAAGAGGTGGACCATGGCATAACCAGAACCACAACCTGGGACTTGTCTCTGGCCCCGCCCCCACAGCCAATGAACCAATCGGAGGCCAACTTCAAACTAGTTCATCTCTCACCAGAGGAACCTCATCCTGACCCACCGACCTCTGACCCCTGACACCTCTACTGTCCTCTCTGCCCTTCATAAGTCTTTGATCGCCCTGTAGTTCTTTATGAACAGTTCCTCTCCTGTAGTTCTTTATGAACAGTTCCTCTCACCAGAATCTCATCGATATCTTCATGGCAGCTGATTCTGGATTTCTCTCCATCATGCTAAAGGCTAGCTTCCACTAGTGTAGCTCAGACCCTGAAGCTCTGAAGTTCCTCAGGGCCCCGTTCTCGGGCTCCTTCTCATCTCCATCCTGGTTCGTTGAAACGCAGCTGCTTCCTCCTCCTCTTCCTCCCTGCGGTTGCCATAGAAACATCGATGTCCTCTCCAGTTTCACATCCTGAAAACTGATTTGTTTGAAACTGAATCCATCAGATTAACTGATTATTATTGTATTGATTTTACTTATTCTTTCCTCAAAAGTCAACAAAGGCGCCCATAAATAAAATGTATTATAATTATTCTGACGGAGACGAGTCTCTCTCTCTCGAAAGCTAAAGTTCCAGTCAGAACTGGGTCGGGATTCAACCCACAACCAGTCGCTGGGCCCTACTGGGTCGACAGTAGAGATGAAGACCCATCATCATCATGGAGGTTCTGGAGCTCTCAGCCCGGTTCTGTTGAATCTTCCTGGTTCTGAACTGGTTCCCTCCTGGGTTGGGTTCTGACCCGGTTCTACCGGCTTCAGGTGTTGGAACCATGGCTCAGTCAGCAGCAGGGTGGTCAGACCAGAACCAGAACCAGGAGTTCTACTTCCCACAGGGCCAGTTCACTGAGGAGGTGGAGACATGACCTCTGACCTCTCATAGTAACATTTGACCCCTGGTTCCAGTTTTCCACTGAATTTATTTAAATTCCGTTTATTTATTTAAACGATTCTCTGCGGAAACAAGGCGGCCTGGTTCTGTTCTGGTCCGGTTCAGGCTCGGTTCTGCTCTTGCTGGATGAAGATGAGGAGGAGGAGGGTCAGTGCGGATCTTTTCCCGTCATTCCCTGCTGCAGCCCCCCCCCTCCTCCCGGTGCTCCTCCTCCGGTTCCGTCCGCTCTGCAGACTCTTCCTCCGCAGCTGAAGTTTGGATCCTCGCTGTGGATCTCTTAGCAGGTAAGCGGCGCCCTGCTCCGGTTCGGTTCGGTTCGGCTGGGTTTTAATGGCCGCTGTGATTGGAGCTTCGGTTTGGGGGGCTTCTAGGTTTCTGAGGCTAACTTCGCTTCGTGTCGGGAGTCCGGGCTCAGTCTGGCCGTTTGGACTCCGGTTCCAAACCTAATAACCTCGGAATCTCCGAACCAGAACCGCGGTACTTCCGCCGGGCCCGGCCGCGCCGTGTGGCCGGGCCCGGCGGCACTTAGCAGCCCGCCTGGCCGCCTCCGGCCCCCCACCCTCCCGCTTGGAGGATGGAGAATAATAACGGTGCGCCATGCAGGCGTGGCCGCGGGAGGAGGCGGTCTGGCCGGGACAATAACAGCCGCTGCGGCCGCGATTCTGCCCTCATTTCCCGGTCCGTGTCAGCGTCGGTTCGGACCGCCCGTGGCCGGCCTCCAGCCATCTCTCCCCGGCTCTTTGGGGCTCCGCAGGCCGCCGCGCAGCTCCGCTCGGCCCTCAGAAAATGCTGGAAAACAGAGGCCTCCATCCCCGGGTTCTGCTGGAGGAACGTTCCTCTCAGAGAACCGAACCCTGCTGCAGGTGTTCAAACTGCAGAACCATATTCAACAAGGACTTGACGGGTTCCGAAAGATCCAAAGTGGAATCTTTTTCAAGGAACTTTACCCAACAGAACTCCTCCTACTGGTTCTACAGTTCCGGTTCGGTTCCTTGGAATAAGTTCTGATGTCCTGGCCGAAGCGCTCTTGTTCTGACAGTTGATTGGGTTTTTAGTTTTAAAATGGGTCCTTGGACCAGAACGGTACCGGAGCGTTCCAGGTTCGGATGTTCTGTTGGGTCTTCAGCTTCTCATTCTCTTGGTTCTGAAAAGTTGCAGGAAGTTCTGGTTGGATCCAAAACATAGAGCCGGGCCAGCTGTAGCTGCTGGTTCTGACCCAGAACGTTCTCCTGCTGGAGGTTCTGAATGGTCTGCCGCTCCAGAAACTTCCTCCATGAACTGGGAAAATCTGGACTCAACTGAAGCCGGTCCGATCTGAACAGATCGGTTCCGATCCGATTCCTGGTTTTGTTTGTCCTCTACATGTGTCGTTAGAGAGTTAAACTTTAAATGTTTCTGATGTTTGGCGGCCATCTTGGATGGATTTGAGGTCTGGAAGCCGCCGCCATGGCATCAACAATCAATCGATGATCAATCAATAAGCTTCCTGTCTGAAACCTGGAATCCCAGTCAAGAGCTGGTTCTGGTTCTGAGTGAAGTCAGGCAGGAAGCTGAAGCTGGATCGGTTCCGGAGGTTGAAGTTCAGCTTTTTCTAAATGACTAGACTCAGTGGACCGGTTCTGTCGGCTCAGTTTGGGTTTCTGTTGGGTCAGAACCGGGTCTGGTGGGTGCGTTCCCTCTGTTCAGGAATGTTGGGGCAGTTTTCCCTGCAGCTGCTCTGCCGTGCGGCTGTCTGACAGCTGTTCCTCAACCTGAGGGGCGGGGCCCATAGGGGGACAGGTCGTGTGTCCCTGGGGGACTCGTGTTCAGGACCCGACAGCTGTCGGTTCTGTGTGCGCAGCCAGAACCTGGAAATGTTGATGAGATCATTCTTCCAGCCACTTCCTGGCTTGGACTTCATGATGTTATTGCTCTTCAATAAAGATGATGATGATGAACACCAATAATTAATGTCTAAATCAGAATAAGGAGCTTCATATTGACCCATCAGTTCATTTCTCAAAACATCCAACTGGTCTGTGGCTCGACTGGTCTGAATCCTTTACTCTAGCCTAAACCTCTAAACCTGGAAGACAAAAATCTCTGCCAGGAGTAAAAATGGCGGATTCATGAATGTGGTTAGCCAGAAGTCCATGGCCTGGCTTTGCAGTTCTGCAGCAAAAACTGATTTAGTTCAAAACCCGCAATGGGAAATAAAGAAAGCTGAAAAATACGAGGCAATCAGAAACAAAGGATTTCTAGACAAACTAGATCTGCTGTTCTAGAGTCCAGGATCAAACCCTGAAGGATTCAGTGAAGCTGCTCTTAAAAACAGACTGGATGCAGATTCTGGTTCCCTGAACACACAGACCAGCCAATGAGGCGCTAGCTCCTGCTGCCGTCCAATGAGAGTCAGACTTGGCTGTGCCAGGTTCAGGGTGTCGTCCAGTGTGGGAATTTCCAGCCTCCTGATCCTACCTGAGCAGCATGATCTCAACCTCTCTGCAATATGAAATATTAATGCTGCAAAGATGTGCATTAAATATTAACTGCCCGTGAAGTGCTGGAGCCTTATTGACTGCAACAAAGCTCAACGTTTTCAGAAATAAAACCAGTTTCTGTTTCAATATGAATGAGAAAAAGTAATAAAATCAGTAATGAGATTTTTTATGAATTGCTGCCATAAACTATAAACTAAACTGATTTGGATTATGATTAATGTAAAGGTGTCAACATGTCTCCTCCTCTGCTGCCAGTCCGCTCTCCGTCCTGCTGAAATGATGCTGACCCACCGCTCTACCACGTCATCCCCTCGCGTCCCCCATTAGAGCTCAGCCAATCAGAGCGCAGCAGCCAGACTCAACATGATCATTGGTCAGGAAGAAACAATGCCGTGCCCGGTTCTGTTCTGTGGAACCGGGCCCAGGTTCTGGTTCTGCCTCTGACCCGTGGTTCCGCCCGCAGGTGTGGTGGCCCTGAAGCGGCCCGTGTTAGCCGACCCATCATGATGACGACGGTGGCGGCCGAGTACGACCCGATGGAGCTGCACGGCCAGTACAGCAGCAGCGACACCGTCAACAACCGCTGGGACGACGACTGGGACAACGAGAACAGCTCCGCCCGGCTCTTCGAGCGCTCGCGCATCAAGGCTCTGGCAGGTAGGCGGGCGGCGCCCCCTGTGGGTTGTACTCATTTAGCAGCGAGTGCATGAGAATGACTGACAACGCTAAGTCCCTCCTCCTGGCTGTGATTGGTTGTTCCTGGTAGGAGCGGTGCGTTTCTGCAGCAGCTCAGACAGGAAGTGGAGACGATACGACCAGAGGAAGCCCCGCCTCTCTGACACCTCACTGGGAAAGTGGGCGGGGCCAGAACCAGAAATGCACCAATCAGAACCATCATAACCATAATCAGCTGAAAAATGAGGTGCTTTAGCTAGTCCAGATTCAGGTTCTGGTTCTGGTTCTGGTCCATTTTCTGGTTCTGGTTCTGGTCCAGGTTCTGGTCCAGGTTCTGGTTCTGGTCCAGCAGGCCCGGCAGGATGTTTGTTTCTCACTTCCTGTCTTTGACTCAGGAATGTGAGGAACAATGAAGGGAAGCTGATGACATCATCGTGATGCTGTCGCGTCATTGGCTCACGCTCTCCACTGTAAAAAGCTGCTTGGGGTAAATACCAGTCTGTTTGTAGAAAACAAACTGGGACCAGCATGGTGCCAGTCGGACCGGTTCTGGACCGGTTCTGACCCCACACACAAGCAGTTTCAGTCCAATGAGAACTCTAAGGTAGAAATTGAACCCCAGTGACCTTTGACCTCATCACACTCAAGAAGAAATCAGCATCAGATTGTTGTTTTATCAACAACTTGTTTTTATTTGTAGCTTAAAAGAATCAACGATTTATAGAAACCTGAACTCAGTCTGATGACAGCGCCCCCCGCAGGCTCGTTATGTAACACAGTTACTTTATTATTATTATTATTAATAAAACAGGAACGACCTGCAACTTCTGCACACTCACCAGCTGGACCTGCACTGCAGATCTGACCTGGTTCTGGTCCTGGTCTGTTGGACCAGATGGATGCTGCGCTCGCCTCATAATAAACATATGAGCAGATGGTGTGTGTGTGTGTGTGTGTGTGTGTGTGTGTGTGTGTGTGTGTGTGTGTGTGCAGACAACAGGAACAGAACCTGTTGACAGGTCCAACTGTCCCAGCAGCTTTCAGGTAGAACTTACTGGGAATGCTGGATCCAACCCAGCAGCAGATGATGTTGAAATGTTCCTCCAGAACCTCCTGGTGACCCGCTGACCCCTGCTGACTCCATCTGACCTCGGCTCTATCTGGACCAGCAGGGGAACCAGAGTTCCCTTGCTTCCTGTTTTCTGTCAGAAACCGGAGAACACCTTCCTGAACCTCCATGTCCGGTACGGCGTGGGCAGTACCAGTACTGGTCTTGGTTCTGTTCCCAGGAAACACTCTGGGTTTCAGTACGGGAGTTCCTCAAGGCCGTGTGCTCGGGTCCCTGATCCCGGCCCGTCTGGATGTGGATCTCGTCTAGAGAAGAAACGCCTGAAGAGCTGGGATTCCCTCAGAGTTTTGACCCGGTTCTGGTTCCGGTTCTGCATGTATCTCTCCTGGAAGCGACCTCCTGAAGGAATCTGTTTCACCTTCACTTTTTGCAGCGTATCCGTCCTGGAGGGGCAGAGGAGGAGAGGGGGAGTCCCTGCAGCCAATCAGACGCAGCAGGGCAGGGCGTCGCGGCGACCTCTGGACTCGTCACGGCGCCGCTGCCGACTCCAGGTCGCTGCTCCCGGTCCGCTCCACAGGCTCCTGTCCAGAACCAGAACCAGAGTTTCAGACTGTGACTGCCTGGTTAAACTTTAATCTGAGCTTCTTGTTCATGAAGTCCAAAGTTCAGCTCCGTCGCTGCGAAGGAAACTACCGCAGGATTTCCTTTCCTGATTTCATCCCGACCGAATCCTCGGATCGGCTGGGACTCTTCCTGCCACGTCGGCCGGAATGTCGCTGGACTGAAGTAGAACCAGGCCTGGAGAGGTCCGGGATCCGACCCACAAAGACCCGCGTATAAGGAACTGTAGGAGGGATGGAGGCGGCGCCGCAGGCCAGCAGCAGCCTGCTGGAGGGGCGCTTCAAGCAGCTGCAAGGTGAGGGGGAACCCTGCCTCCAGGTTCACAGGTTCTGCCCGTTTGGGTCGGTTCCCTCCCTCCTGCTTGTTCTGATCTTTGGGTCAATCCGGTTCTGGGACGACTCCTCTGGAGCTCCACCGGCTCGGCGCTCAGCCTGCAGGTTTTTGCAGATGTTGTCTTCTTTGCAGACCTCCGTCTCCGCCGGCGATAACGATCTCCTTTAAATTGATCCGTTCTTAATTTATCCTAAACTTGGATGAAACTCAAATTGTGTCACCTGATTGTCCACAAACAGCGACGTTAGGAAAATGTTAAACATCAGGATTCTGTTTATCAAATATTTCATGTCTCCGTCGCTATGGCGACAGTTTATTCAAATGAGCACCAGTGAGCAAACAATGGCCGGTTCTAGAGTTGATGGTTCTGTTCCACGAAGGAATTCTTCCTGTTGCTATATCAGAACCAGCAAACCCGATCCGGTTCCTCTTCCTTCCTGTTGTCCCTTCAGAGTAAAGTTCCAGAATCCTGGACCGAGCTAGTAGGATCTACTGAATTAATGGTTCTGACCCAGTTTGTCTCTGTCCACCCAGATGAACGTGAAGCAGTCCAGAAGAAGACCTTCACCAAGTGGGTCAACTCCCACCTGTCCAGAGTGTCCTGCAGGATCACCGACCTTTACCTGGACCTGAGGGACGGACGCATGCTCATCAAGCTGCTGGAGGTTCTGTCCGGAGAGAGACTGGTGAGGGCCGTTGGTTCTGTCCGGAGAGAGACTGGTGAGGGCCGTTGGTTCTGTCCGGA
>NW_015114826.1:83819-104159 GCF_001443285.1 Poecilia latipinna
CCACTTCCTGTACTGTGTTTAGGGCCCTGCTAAACGCTTTACTGCCCTCTGATAAGGCAGGGCTGGTGTGTCACTGCCATGGTTACCAAGGAGCCATCTTTAGGCATCTTATCTCCTGCTGCTGCAGGGTTTATAATGAACAGCGGCCCCTGGTGGACAGCAGAGGGACTACCATTCCCTTGTTTATCTGCAGCCGAAGCCCACCAAAGGCCGGATGCGCATCCACTGCCTGGAGAACGTGGACAAAGCCCTGCAGTTCCTGAAGGAGCAGCGGGTCCACCTGGAGAACATGGGATCCCATGACATCGTCGACGGCAACCACCGACTCACTCTGGGCCTCATCTGGACCATCATCCTGCGCTTCCAGGTAACAGAGCCACGCCCCATCAGGCCGCCAGCAGGCGGAGGTGAGACAGGTGGCCCTGACGCTTCTGCTGTTCCGCTGTCAGATCCAGGACATCAGTGTTGAGACTGAAGACAATAAGGAGAAGCGATCGGCCAAGGACGCCCTGCTCCTGTGGTGCCAGATGAAGACGGCCGGGTGAGTCTCCGTCTGCGCAGGTAACCAGGTGATGCTGCTGGACCAGACCGTCTCTGACCTCAGCTGTTCCTCTGCAGTTATTCCAATGTCAACATCCACAACTTCACCACCAGCTGGAGAGACGGCATGGCCTTCAACGCCCTCATCCACAAACACAGGTAACCTCCTCCTCCTGGACACCTGGACAGGTGTGGTACAGGTGTGTTGTGAAAAACCTGTCTGGTGTTTTAGACCTGACCTGATCGACTTCGACAAGCTGAAGAAGTCCAACGCTCACTACAACTTGCAGAATGCGTTCAACCTGGCGGAGCAGCACCTGGGCCTCACCAAGCTGCTGGACCCGGAAGGTTCTGACCCGTCTGACCGTCAGGCAACAATCAGTTACCTGGCTGAACGTCGCTCACCCGGGGCTGGTGTGTCTGTCTGCAGATATCAGCGTGGACCATCCTGATGAGAAGTCTGTCATCACCTACGTGGTCACCTACTACCACTACTTCTCCAAGATGAAGGCGCTGAAGGTGGAGGGCAAACGCATCGGGAAGGTAGGAGCCTGTCCTGCTGCCGTGACGTTCAACTAACGCAGGGGCGTCAGACTCATGTTGGTTTAGGGGTCGCATGCAGCTTAATCTGATCTGCAGGGGAACACACAAGTAAACTCATTGCAAGATTAAATGTAACCAATAAAAGTGGACTTGTTGTTGATTTTTATATTAAACGAATTTCACTTTTACAAAATATATTATGGATAATCTCAGTTTTTAAGAAAGGTATCTGCAATTTCAACAATACTTTTACTCAGTTAAGCATTTATTTAAGTGCATTAGAACTGATCTCAGTGATTGTACAATGTTGCAAAACATTTATTCACAGTTTTTGGAACTTAAAAACACTGACCTGCATCACAAAATACAACAGACAGAAACTAAGAAAAGATTTAAAATAAATTTTCAACATCTGGGAAGCAATTTGAACAAATTATCTGGCTTCACACCTTTGAAATCTTAAGTGTCAGCTGTTTTAAACAGACATTTGATTAAGTACATTTGTTGATGCATAAAATGCATATAGAAAAACTTGCATACATGACATGTATGTATGTTAGCATGCACGAGAAATATGAGGTTACCAGGGCCAAAATAAAAAGCTGGTAAAGCATAGAATCGAACTTTACGGAACCTGAAGCTCAGTGCTGCCATCTGCTGTTAGTTCCGCTGCAGTGTTGCATCATGTTGTGTGCTCTGAATAAAACACAGCGCCCCTCGTGGACAGTATAGGAACTGCAGATTTTCAATTAAACAAAGTATATGTTTTTTCATGAATAATGATAATGCATTTAGCCCCCGGGCCGGACTAAATCGTTCGGCGGGCCGGTTCCAGCCCGCGGGCCGTACGTTTGACACCCCTGAACTAACGCCTGTATACGAACCAAAGCAAACCGGTACTTAGCAATTTTATTTTTCCAAGGACCAATGGCCTCAGGGTTTTAACTGCTGCAAGAACTCTGGACTTTATGTCTGGAACTCTTTTCCTAAGAAAATACTTTTGGACATAAAGAACGTTGGACATGAAGTCCAAAGAATGTGGACAAAGTTTTGAACAAGTTTTCCATGATAAATAACAAGTTTGCTTTCCAAAAGTAACATCGGACTTTAGACAAACAAAATGATCCAGGATTTAAGGTCCAGACGTGTTCTGGGAACTGACTGGAGTAGATTTGGCCAATTATCCAGTAACTGTAAGAATCAGTTACATCTTTCCATCTGAACAAAACAAACAGGTGTGTTGAGTCTAGAAAACACCTTTGAGACGTCTGAAGGTTCTGGTCCAGACGGGTCACCCAGAGGCAGGTCTGGATCCAGTCCACTCTCCTGTTTCCTGCTGCTTCAGAAGGAAACCTTGGGAACCGTCGTCATGGTGAACATGTTGCTAGTTTCCAGGCACTTTGTAAGGCTTCAGGGGGCGTCTGGTCAGAATATTGACCTCACTGCCCAAACTGACCCTTCACTGTTCATAAACCTGAGGGCTCTTCAACCAGGTGAGCTAAGGACAGAACCCGACCAATCAGAGATGAGCAGGTACTCGCCAACTCCCTGACCGGTACCAAGGTCCTGGTTCCTTCAGGTCAGATTTCTGTGAATCCGGTTCCGGTCTGCTGTCAGTTGACCTGAGTCATCTTTGTTGTCCAGGTTCTGGACAACGCCATCGAGACGGAGAAGATGATCGAGAAGTACGAGTCTCTGGCGTCGGACCTGCTGGAGTGGATCGAGCAGACCATCATCATCCTCAACAACAGGAAGTTCGCCAACTCGCTGGTGGGCGTCCAGCAGCAGCTGCAGGCCTTCAACACGTACCGCACCGTGGAGAAACCGCCCAAGTGAGTGGCAGGTCCTCCATGTGTCCTCAGCTCCAGGTAACTCCACCTGTTCAGACGTTGATTTTGTTGTCCTCTCAGGTTCACAGAGAAGGGGAACCTGGAGGTTCTGCTCTTCACCATCCAGAGCAAGATGAGGGCCAACAACCAGAAGGTCTACATGCCCCGGGAGGGGAAGCTCATCTCAGACATCAACAAGGTGAGCACCGCCCACCGCCGTTCTCTGAAACGTCGTCCAGATTTAGAGTGTTGGTCTGCTCCTCCCATCAGGCCTGGGAGCGCCTGGAGAAGGCGGAGCATGAGCGGGAGCTGGCTCTTCGGACGGAGCTGATCCGCCAGGAGAAGCTGGAGCAGCTGGCCAGACGCTTCGACCGCAAGGCCGCCATGAGGGAGACGTGGCTCAGTGAAAACCAGAGGCTGGTGTCTCAGGTGAGCAGTGCTCTGCAGCAGTTCACCTTTAGCTCACCTGTCCTGCCTTCCTCACTCGCCCTCCCCTCTGACTCCAGGACAACTTTGGCTTCGACCTCCAAGCCGTGGAGGCGGCCACCAAGAAGCACGAGGCCATCGAGACGGACATCGCCGCGTATGAGGAACGTGTTCAGGCTGTGGTCGCCGTGGCGAAGGAGCTGGAGGCGGAGCGTTACCACGACATCAAGCGCATCACGGCCAGAAAGGACAACGTGATCCGGCTGTGGGAATACCTGCTGGAGCTGCTGAAGGCCCGGCGGCACCGGCTGGAGATGAACCTGGGCCTGCAGAGGGTCTTCCAGGAGATGCTCTACATCATGGACTGGATGGACGAGATGAAGGCAGGCAGAGGAACCCACCTTCATCCCCGGACGAGGATCCCAGCTCTAACCCCGGTCTGTCTTCCAGATGCTGCTGCTGTCTCAGGACTATGGGAAGCACCTGCTGGGCGTGGAAGACCTGCTGCAGAAACACGCGCTGGTGGAGGCCGACATCGCCATCCAGGCCGACAGGGTGAAGGCCGTCGTCAACAACGCCAACAAGTACTCAGTGACCGACAGCGGTGAGCAGCTCACCTTCACCATGAGCGCCACCTGGAGGAGAACAGCTACTTAAACTAGAACAATTGCTGTTCTTTCCAAAGCAGCTTTGAGAAAACTGGTCTGCAGAATGAACACAGCCACAGACAGTTGTTCTGCCGTCAGTCTGGGGGATTCTTCTGCCCTGTTTTCGTCCGAAAGCACGACTTCATGTCTTAAAGCTTGTAACGCTCGTACTCCAAACTTCTGCTCTCAAATATTCACTCTCCTCTCTCAAACCTCGGATCAGATCTCAGCCAATAGAATCCAAGTGTTGTACCGGCTGCGTTTGTTTCCTTCTAGTGGCTGAGCAATGTGGCTGTGTCTGTCTATCCTTTATCAATGTAGGAACAATCTAGACGGATAGATATCAATAGAAAACCCATCAAAGTGATAAAAATCAGCAGCCATTGTTTTGACTCTTTAAAGTGTAACTGACCTCTGAACCCGGCCCTGGCAGAGACGCGCTGAGGGATGTGATCAGGACGAAGGGACGTTTGTCAACTTATCCGCTGTTCATCGGTTTTTCAGATTCCTCTGACTTTTTTCCAAAACAGTAACTAATAATACATTTAGCAGCTCCTATTCTGTGTTGTGTAATGCAGGGCGAGGAAACAGTTGGCTCTAAGCTTCTGGTTGGTTTATGTCGTCATAGCAACGACCAGCAACTAACATAGCAACTGTGATGACAGCTGGGTACAAACACCAACTGTGGACATGTAGAACATGTACCTGGTCACACTTTCAGCAACATGTTGTGGAGACTTTTATGGTGACAGGTTCTGCAGCCTGTCTGTCCTGAGCGAGTGGCTATTAGCAGCTATTAGCAGCTATTAGCAGCTATTAGCAGCTATTAGCAGCTATTAGCAGCTATTAGCAGCTATTAGCAGCTATTTGTTCAACACCAAACCTTCACCAGTAGTCAGAGCAGAGCAGACCCGTTTCACTCTGTGTCCACATTGCAAATAAATCACATAAAGCCGAGTAGCTATCAATCAATGCTCGCCAGTCGCCATGGCAACCCTTGCTACTTCAAATTCTGACTTTCGATGGGCGGGCGGGGAGGGAGGGAGCGCTGACTCGCCCACTAGAAGGAAACAAACGCACCCAGTATAACTCTTGCATTCTATTGGCTGAGAGGTTGCCAGGCAACAGCAGAAAAGGTTTGCAAGAGGAGATTTGATCCGAGCAGAGAGACGGGTTTTGAGCGCAAGGAGAAAGGTTTGAGAGATTGAATTTTTGAGAGAGCAGAAGTTTGCAGTTCAAGCATTAAAAGTTTTGAAAAGAAAAGCATGACGTCCTGCTTTCAAAATGAAAATGTGTGCCTTGGAATCATGGCAGAAAAGAGTCAGTGAAAACGTTTCACATGAGCCCAAGAGGAAGGTGACAGAAAACCGTAATGCCCTGCAGACAGCTGTGGCTTTGTTTTGATCCATAAATTAGTCGTGTAGAGTGAAATTTGTGCCAGCAGCAGCTTTCTGCTTGTGAGAAACTGTTGAAGTTTGAAAAGCATCAGTTACCAGACTGCACTCTGTAAAACTGAAAATGACCAAAAGTTAGCATATAACTTAAACTGTGATTTTAGAAAAACGGATATCAAAAAGTTGAATCATCTGAAGGCAGTGGTCTGGCCTGTGACTTGCTTAAAAGCTGAAAGAAGTTTCTTCGTTGAAGTCGGTGGAGTACCAAGCTGCCAAAGTGCACAAAGTTTTTGCTGAATTCTGAAGATTTTCAATCCATTTCAGTGGGGATGAAATTTGCATTATAGATGAAATATTTCAAAACTTGCAGTAGCAGGCGTATATAAATATATATATATAAGTTAAATTTAAGACTTTTTAATTCTTTTTTTTTTAATACCGCCTGAAATTAAATTTAAGACCAACTTCACAACACAAATACAAACAAAACTAGTGACAATTTTACACAGAAGTAAAAATATCATAACTTTTTGGTCCAATGTAAAAGTTAACATTTCTGAAACTGACCGTGACCCCAGCTGACCGTGACCCCAGCTGACCGTGACCCCGGCTGACCTCACCGTGACCTCGGCTGACCTCACCGTGACCCTGGCTGACCGTGACCCCAGCTGACCCTGACCCCAGCTGACCGTGACCCCGGCTGTGTTTCTCTGAGCCGCCATCAGCTGCTGAACTGCAGCAGCCCCTCGTTGAAGTTTTAAACACTGCAGTTGACCTTAACTAAGTGGATTTTGGTGCAAAGAACTGATTGAAAGTCGATTTATTCACTGCATGTTTGTCTGTTAAGGTTGAGATGAAACACAATCAGATGATTTATTATCCTCGATAATAACTCAAATAGTCCAAATAGTTTGGATGTATTTTTATTTCTTCTTACAGAAAGTTTCTGTTTATATCACATGTTTGTGGTGCCTTTCTGTACTAAAGAAAAAGATATAAAACTTCAGATATTTCACAACGAGAATAGATAAGTATATGTAAATATTCTCTGGACTTTCTAAGTATACTCTACATTTGTAAAAGTAATGAGTACGCCACAGTTTCTAAGTAATAAACACTAAATGTTCCTGTCCTGGAAGAATTTCTTTCTGGATTCTAAGTTGGTCCTGATTCTGATCGGATTGGTGCGTTTGATTTATGGACTGGGACATTTTACACAGGTGGTCTACAGACATAAAGATGCTGCTGCAGCTGGACAACAATAACCTGCTTATCGTTTACTGACCTTAAAATAAAAACCGGGAAAACAATTTCCCTCTCTCTCCCTCTGTTTCTCCCTCTCTCTTTCTCTCTCTCTCTCTCCCTCCCTCTCCCTCCGTTTCTCCCTCTCTCTTTTTCTCTCTCTCTCTCTCCCTCCCCCTCTCTTTCTCCCTCTCTCTCTCTCCCTCCCTCTCCCTCCGTTTCTCCCTCTCTCTTTCTCTCTCTCTCTCCCTCCCTCTCCCTCCGTTTCTCTCTCTTTATCTCTCCCCCTCTCTCTCTCAGTAAAGCTGTCCTAGTCCAATCATCGCAGCCCTCAGTTCATCACCAAGCTGCCCTCCGGTCATGACGACCTGCTGAAGCAGATCCATTTTCCTGGAGGAATTTTAATAATTTTAATAATAATCCTGGAAGAATCTCTTCATCCACTGACTGAAGCGCGTTCAGCTCTGATTAAGAGGCTGAGAAATGAGCATTAGATCCTTTTGGCTGATCATTGAGAGGTTCATCACACAAGCTGAAACCAGATTCCTGATGAAAACACTTTGTCTGTTCTCCAGGCTACAAGCCCTGTGATCCTCAGATCATCCAGGACCGGGTGGCCCACTTGGAGTTCTGCTACCAGGAGCTGACCCAGCTGGCCGCTGAGCGCCGTGCACGTCTCGAGGAATCTCGCCGACTCTGGAAGTTCTTCTGGGAAATGGCAGAGGAAGAGGGATGGATCCGGGAGAAGGAGCAGATCCTGTCCTCTATGGAGCACGGCAAGGACCTGACCGGGGCGGTGCGCCTCCTGAGCCAGCAGCGGGCCCTGGAGGACGAGATGAGTGGCCGGGCCGGACACCTGCAGCACACCATAGCCGAGGGCCAGGCCATGGTGGATGCGGGTCACTTTGGTGCTGCCAAGATCCAGGAGCGAATCTCAGACCTGCAGGCTCAGTGGGTGGCGCTGGAGCAGCTTGCTGCAGCAAGAAAGAAGAGACTGGAGGAAGCTCTGGCCATGCACCAGTTCCAGGCCGATGCGGATGATGTGGATGCGTGGACACTGGACGCTCTGCGCATCGTCTCTAGTGGAGAGACGGGCCATGATGAGTTCTCCACCCAGGCTCTGGTCAGGAAGCACAAGGACGCTGCAGCAGAGGTGGCCAGCTACCGTTCGGTCATCGACTCTCTGCATGAGCAGGTCGCCCTGCTGCCCAAAGAGGAGGCGCAGTCGGAGGACGTGCAGGGCCGCCTCGCTGGCATCGAGGAGCGCTACAAGGAAGTGTCCGAGCTCACGAAGCTGAGGAAGCAGGCGCTCCAGGATGCACTGGCTCTCTACAAGATGATGAGTGAGGCTGACGCCTGCGAGGTTTGGATCGACGAGAAGGAGCAGTGGTTGAACAGCATGGAGATTCCTGAGAAACTGGAGGACCTGGAGGTGATACAGCACAGGTAACAGCTGAGGGACTGCATGCATCCTGGATGTCTGTCAGGCTGTACAGATCTGATGTGGATCTCTCTGCAGGTTTGAGAATCTGGAGCCAGAGATGAACAACCAAGCGTCTCGCGTTGCTGTGGTGAACCAGATCGCCCGACAGCTGATCCACAGCGGCCATCCGAGCGAGACAAACATCAAGACTCAGCAGGATAAACTGAACAACAGGTACACATGGCCCGCTGGGAAAGAAAGAACCTTAAAGGTACTGTGCAGACCTGAATCTGACCCTCTGTCTGCAGGTGGAGCCAGTTCCGAGACCTGGTGGACCAGAAGAAGGAGTCCCTGAGCTCTGCTCTGGGTGTACAGAACTATCATCTCGACTGCAATGAGACCAAATCCTGGATCAAAGAAAAGACCAAACTGATCGAGTCCACCCAGGAGCTGGGCAATGACCTCACCGGAGTCATGGCTCTGCAGAGGAAGCTGACCGGCATGGAGCGAGACTTGGTGGCCATCGAAGACAAGCTGGGTGACCTGCGGGGTGAAGCCCAGAGGCTGGCTGAGGAGCATCCTGACCAGGCCGGCGCCATCACAGACCGGCTGGCTGAGATCACTGCCGTCTGGGACGAAATGAAGAATACTCTGAAAACACGAGAGGAGTCCCTGGGCGAAGCCAGGAAGCTGCAGCAGTTCCTGCGGGAGCTGGACGACTTCCAGTCGTGGCTGTCCCGCACGCAGACGGCCATCGCCTCGGAGGACATGCCCAACACGCTGTCTGAGGCCGAGAAGCTGATGGCGCAACACGAAAGCATCAAAAACGAGATCCACAACTACGAGGAGGACTACCAGAAGATGAGAGACATGGGGGAGATGGTGACCCGGGGCCAGGTGGACGCCCAGTACATGTTCCTGCGGCAGCGGCTGCAGGCGCTCGACACCGGCTGGAACGAGCTGCTCAAGATGTGGGAGAACCGGCAGAACCTGCTGGCCCAGTCGCACGCTTACCAGCTGTTCCTGAGGGACACCAAGCAGGCCGAGGCCTTCCTCAACAACCAGGTAAGTCCAGACCCCAGAACCAGGACCTGTGAGCCCTGAGCGTCACAGAACAGCCTCCAGACTTCCAGCTTATCCTCTCTGCAGGAGTACGTGCTGGCCCACACAGAGTTGCCCACCACCCTGCAGGGCGCCGAGGGCGCCATCAAGAAGCAGGAGGACTTCATGACCACGATGGACGCCAACGAGGAGAAGATCAACGGTGTGGTGGAGGCAGGCAGGAGGCTGGCCGGTGATGGGAACATCAACGCTGAGCGGATCCTGGAGAGAGTGGCCTCCATCGACGACAGGTAGCTTCAGAGCTACATCCAGTTTAACGGACCCAACATGGCTTCTGTAGCATCAGCAGCTTGAGGAGTCTGTGCTCAGCAGCTGGACTGTGAGGGTGCTGCCTTCATGCTCTAGACTGCAGAGTTTCTGCTTTTTGTGAAGTTTTGGTTCACATGGAGCCTGTTTGTAGAGCTACCTGCTGTTTCTTCTTGTTCCAGGCACAAGAAGAACAGGGAGGCAGCAGTGGAGCTGCTGATGAGACTGAAGGACAACCGCGATCTTCAGAAGTTCCTGCAGGACTGCCAGGAGGTCAGCGCGTCAGAAGCACATTTTAACCCAACACTTCCAGAGAACTGGCTCAGAAAGTGTGAGACGGACCAAAAGGTTCCAGAGGATGAGGTTCTGTTGGGTCTCTTTGCAGCTGTCTTTATGGATCAGTGAGAAGATGCTGACGGCTCAGGACATGACCTACGACGAGGCCAGGAACCTGCACAGCAAATGGCTGAAGCACCAGGCCTTCATGGCCGAGCTGCAGTCCAACAAGGAGTGGCTGGACAAGATCCAGAAGGTACTGAAGTTCAGACAGCTGAATCATCATTTTACTCCCACTGAAACTATTCTGAATGTTCTCAGTATCTCAGACTCCATGGAGGTTTTTCTCATTTCTAGTGATTTTCCATCAACAATCCTCTTCATGTAAACAAATGTTCCTCTCATCACTGTAGACGGCAAGGTCAGCCTCTCCTTGGACCCGTAGAGGTCAAGGTCAAATATTACCATCACAACCTCAACCAGTAACACCAGAGCCAAGGGGGGTTATCCAAAGTACAGCTGGTCCCTCTGTTCATCCCATCCTGATGGGCCAACAGATCAAAATGGCTTCTGACAGTAGTTTGTAGTTCTCCTCTGTCTGAGCGACGCCCTAAAGACGGCGCCCCCTAGTGTGTCATTTCCTTTAACCATAGCTTTGCGCATGTGTGCTCTGTGTGTTTGCATGTATGTTTATACGAACATGCAAACAGCTTAAACAGAGAAAAACCCAGAATTATTTATTCTTAACATTCCCAATTCTCAGAATAACTTGTTGAATATCACAAATAAGGCTAATCCTGTTAGCTAGTCCACTAGCCCTGCTATGTAGTGGACAGATCTCATCTGCTTGGTTCCTCCTGATGTCAGGATGGGACGCTGCTGGTGTCAGAGAAGCCAGAGACGGAGGCGGTGGTGAAGGAGAAGCTGGAGTCACTCCACACCTTGTGGGAGAAGCTTGAGTCCACCACTCAGACCAAAGCTCAGGGTCTGTTTGACGCCAACAAGGCCGAGCTGCTTACACAGAGCTGTGCCGACTTGGACAAGTGGCTGGGCAGCCTGGAGGGCCAGATCCAGTCCGACGACTACGGCAAAGACCTGACATCTGTCAACATACTTCTGAAGAAACAGCAGGTAGCTGCCGGATGTGACTATGAGTGTCATCTCCTGGTGAGGGCAGGGGATTGATGTCTGCCTCCTGCTCAGATGCTGGAGAACCAGGTGGATGTGCGCCAGAGGGAGGTGGTGGAGTTGCAGAGCCAAGTGAAGGCCCTTGGTCAAGAGGTGAAGGACACAGATGAGGTGGACGGGAGGCGACAGGTGGTGGAGAAGAAGTTCCAGGAGCTGCTGGAGCCGCTGCGGCGTCGCAGGGACTTCCTGGTGGCGTCCAGAGAGGTCCACCAGTTCAACCGTGACGTGGAGGATGAGATTGTACGTACACAAACAGACTCCTCCTCCAGAGGTTTACAACTGACCCCGTCCCCTGACGGTACCCCCCACCTGCTCCTCTCACTGGTGTCCTTCCTTCCTGCAGCTCTGGACCCAGGAGAGGATGCCAGTGGCCACATCCACTGAGCATGGACACAACCTGCAGACAGTCCAGCTGCTCATCAAGAAGAACCAGGTGACTTCTTCTTCTCCTGAGCTTCTGGAGTTTCCTAGCTGCTCCCTGACCTGTCCGGTTGATGTGTCCTCAGACGCTGCAGAAGGAGATCCAGGGCCATCAGCCTCGCATCAACGACATCTTGGAGCGCAGCCGCAGCCTGCTGCAGGACGGGTCCTCCAACACCGACTTGATCCGGCAGCGCCTGGCCGACCTGCAGCAGCTGTGGAAGGAGCTGATGGAGGAGGTGGAGCGGCGGCACGGCCGACTGGAGGAGGCCCACAAAGCTCAGCAGTACTACTTTGACGCCGCTGAGGCCGAGGCTTGGATGAGTGAACAGGAGCTCTACATGATGTCGGAGGAGAAAGCCAAGGTGAGTGGGGCGAACTGCTCAGCCTGGAAAGTTCCTGAAGTCACTTGTCAACTGTCCCGTGTTGCGGTCAGGACGAGCAGAGTGCCGTCACCATGCTGAAGAAGCATCAGATCATGGAGCAGGCTGTGGAGGACTACGCAGAGACCGTCCACCAGCTGTCCAAGACCAGCCGAGGACTAGTGGCCGCCGGACACCCTGAGAGGTTGTCACTGCTCCTGTTTTTATTGTTCTGCAACATTCCTGGGTGGAAACCTGAAGAACATGCAGCTTTTGGCTGAAGGTTCGCCCTCATTTATCAGAACAGGTCCGGAAAGCTGTTGTTCAGGCTCTCAGAAAATAGAGGAGTCTCCTGATGTGAATTTTACTAGACAGGAACTGGTTCTCAGCAGGGCTTTTATTGTGAAAAATCTGCATGCCAGTTGCCTTCTAATCCAGTTCCTTTGTTTGTCTGTCAGCGAGCGGATCAGCATGCGCCAGTCTCAGGTGGACAAGCTGTACGCCGGCCTGAAGGACCTGTCTGAGGAGAGGCGGGGCAAGCTGGACGAGAGGCTCCGCCTCTTCCAGCTCAACAGGGAGGTGGACGACCTGGAGCAGTGGATCGCGGAACGGGAGGTGGTGGCCGGGTCTCACGAGCTGGGCCAGGACTACGAACATGTCACGGTGAGTCCCTGTCGTCACGCGGTCTGTACCTGAATCTCCTGGACTGGAGGCGAGACGACCAACGCTTGGTGGCTTCAGATGCTGCAGGAACGATTCCGGGAGTTTGCACGGGACACCGGGAACATCGGGCAGGAGAGAGTGGACGCCGTGAATCGGCTGGCGGACGAGCTAATCAACGCTGGGCATGGCGACGCAGCTACGGTGGCGGAGTGGAAGGACGGGCTGAACGAGGCGTGGGCCGACCTGCTGGAGCTCATCGACACTCGGACGCAGATCCTCGCCGCCTCCTTCGAGCTCCACAAGTTCTACCATGACGCCAAGGAGATCCTGGGTCGCATCGCCGACAAGCAGAAGAAGCTACCGGAGGAGGTCGGCCGGGACCAGAACACAGTGGAGACGCTGCAGAGGATGCACAACACCTTCGAACACGACATCCAGGCGCTGGGGACACAGGTAACACGGCTGACAGTCCCTCCAGCCAGAGTGTCTGCTGTCAGGATGCTCGGCTGAAGAAGGGAAACAGCAGTGTAATGGTCTGGTTGCAGGTGAGGCAGCTTCAGGAGGACGCCGCGCGCCTGCAGTCAGCATACGCCGGAGACAAAGCCGACGACATCCAGCGGCGGGAGGGTGAAGTGCTGGAGGCGTGGAGGAGCCTGCTGGAGGCCTGCGACGGACGCAGGCTCCGCCTCCTCGACACCGGGGACAAGTTCCGGTTCTTCAGCATGGTCCGCGACCTGATGCTCTGGATGGACGACGTGATCCGGCTCATCGAGGCCCAGGAGAAGCCCAGGTAGGCCCGGCTGCTGCCACCGCCGCCCAGCCGGCGTCAGGAGTCAAACTGACAGGGATGTTTGTGGTTCCAGAGACGTTTCCTCCGTGGAGCTGCTGATGAACAACCATCAGGGCATCAAGGCGGAGATCGACGCCCGCAACGACAGCTTCACCGCCTGCATCGAGCTGGGCAAGGCGCTGCTGGCCCGCAAGCACTTCGCCTCAGAGGAGGTGAGCCAAGAGGAAACGGAGGGTGGGTGGCTGAGGGAGAACCGAGGAGTAGGGGAACCTTCGAGACGGTTCTGGATTCCTCTCCAGACTGATGGACGTCAGACTCTTTAGGATCCGGTCTTAAAGTTCGGCTGCTTTGTGCTGTCGGACTGGTTCTAAAAATAAGGTTTCAGCTGATATGTGTCTTATCTAGGGGCAGCCTGGGGGTTCTGGTTCTGGTGGGTCCGGGCTGAGCTGTGTTCTGTGTTTCCTGTGGTCCAGATCAAGGAGAAGCTGCTGCAGCTCACCGACAAGAGGAAGGAGATGATCGACAAATGGGAGGACCGCTGGGAGTGGCTCCGCCTCAGTAAGACACTTCCTGTTTACCCCGCCGTGGCAGCCAATCAGGGCCACCCTAACCCTCCTGCTCCTCCCCAGTCCTGGAGGTGCACCAGTTCTCGCGGGACGCGGGCGTGGCCGAGGCCTGGCTGCTGGGCCAGGAGCCGTACCTGTCCAGCCGGGAGATGGGCCAGAGCGTGGACGAGGTGGAGAAGCTCATCAAGCGCCACGAGGCCTTCGAGAAGTCCGCCGCCACCTGGGAGGAGCGCTTCTCCGCCCTGGAGCGGCTGACCACGGTGAGCAGGGCGGCGGGCGGGCGGGGTCCTGCCCGGTCCGGTTCCACTGGCGCTGACGGCCCAGTTCTGCTTCCAGATGGAGCTGCTGGAGGTCAGGAGGCAGCAGGAGGAAGAGGAGAGGATGAGGAAGCCACCGGATCCAGAACCGGTTCTGATCCAGCAAGACGGACCCCAGCAGCAAAGGTGAGCCTCCAGAACCAGTCACACCCACAAAGCAGACCGGAAGCACACAAGACCGGGTCAAACCAGAACTTGGACACGGGTGACATCAGAGCTAGTTTCCGACCAATCAGAGAGCAGAGGGACACGCCCACTCTTTCTCACCTCCAGATGGTTCTGGAGAACCTGGAGCAGCAGCCAGGGCCGCCGGCTGCCAGCTCCCCTTGACTCTGTGTGACACGTTGCATAACTACGACTAGCTGTTCTGTAACTCACTTCCTGAAAGCAACGGCCAAAATATACATCCAGTTATTCAGACCTGCAGTTATATTTGTTAATTTCATTTAGGAGAACAGGAGGAGTTGGGAGGGAAAGTGGCAGCAGGTCTCTGTAACTGACCTGCCAGCTACAGCAGGATGCTCTCTGTTCAACCCGCCAGGAGCCGGGATTTATTTAAAAATCCCATTATTGTTTAAACAAACTAAACAATAAGAATATAAACACTGACAGTTATAGAATGTTGAATAATTATGCTCAAAATTGCATAAATATTAGGACATACTTGCAGAAATCTAAGAATCAAATGTTTCTGATCTCTGTCTTTAAACGCAAAATTAATCTACTCAATAAGTAGCAATAATAACATCACTCAAATAAAAGAAAAAGGGACAGTGCCGTAAAAGTACTCCAAGTACCCCCCCACACACCTCGGACTGGGCCAGTACTCATTTACTTGAGTACCAGTTACTCAAGTAATGGAACTAGTACTACCTAGATTTGAACATAGATAACAGCAATACTAGTTTCCTATTCTTGCTAACAAGTTTAACGTGTTATATCGGCACTAGCTAGTCATCATGTAGCTAACATGGTAGCTAACACTAGCTAGTCATCATGTAGCTAACATGGTAGCTAACACTAGCTAGTCATCATGTAGCTAAGATGGTAGCTAACACTAGCTAGTCATTGTGTAACTAACATGGTAGCTAACACTAGCTAGTGATCGTGTAGCTAACATGGTAGCTAACACTAGCTAGTCATCGTGTAGCTAAGATGGTAGCTAACACTAGCTAGTCATCGTGTAGCTAAGATGGTAGCTAACACTAGCTAGTTTTCATGTAGCTAAGCTGGTTTTTCCTTTGCTGGTTTGCGGCCATGATTCTAACACAGCTGTCTCTGCGCAGCAGCAGGTCTCCTTCGCTGCCAGGAGTAAAACCGGGCGTCTAAGCGCTCATGTTGCGTTTAAAGGCAGCGCTATGACATGTTAGCGATGGATTAAAGGGAACCACGACTAGTTATAAAAATAGACCTTATTTGGGAAGGAGATGAGGAATATATAACACAGGTGATGCCCCCCAACGTCTGCCTAGGCCGCCGGCCTGAGAGATTCTGTGAGGTTCTGCTGCTCCCGGGTCCAGATGGTTCTGACCCGGTTGTGTCCTCGGTGTGAGTGTTTAACTGGGGTCTGTGTTGGTCCTGCAGCGCCGTGACCCAGAACGGACTCCCATCGGATCGGGACCAGGACTCTCCTCAGGTCAGTTCTGCTGCTCTGCCTGCAGGTGGGCGCCGCTCCCGCTGGTCGAACCGACCCGGTTCCGGTACCAGAACATTCAGAACACTTAAGGCTAGACATTTTATTCTGGATTGTTTCAGATTCAGTACTTAATGAAACATTAATAATTAATAAGATTTATTTATGGAGCCACATTACTAAAACCATTTCTGTAAAACTTCCGGTCCAGAACCGCCTGGATGTAACAAGAATAAACCCGATTTATGCTCCGTGTTGCTCAGGAAGATCCAGCCAGAACCGCAATAAGGGATCAATCAGATGGTTCTGATCCAGTTCTCAGTTTTCGTCCAGCAGTTAAATCAGATTAAAGTCATGGGGTTCAGTTTTCACACTAGTCAGGAATGTGTTCTAACCCGGTTCTGTCCGATCCGGACCGGCAGGACGCCGTGGAAGGCGGCGGCCTGGTGAACGGCATGGTGGAGCGCGGCTCCAAGGACCCGAGCCCCGCCCCCTCGCCGACCTCGGCCAGGAAGTCAGGCGGCAGCCAGTCGGCCACGCTGCCGGCCCTCAGCCAGGAGGCGCCGGCGCTGCTGGAGGGGCCGCTGCACCGCAAGCACGAGTGGGAGGGGCCTAACAAGAAGGCGTCCAACAGGTGAGGCCCGCCGCCACAGGCCCCGCCCCCAGGCTCTGCCCCCCGTGACTCCTGCACTCTGTGTTTGGCAGGTCCTGGCACCACGTGTACTGTGTGATTCGCGTCGGGGAGCTGAGCTTCTACAAGGACGGCAAGGCGGCGGCCCAGGGCGCCCCGTACCACGGGGAGGCGCCCGTCGGCCTGAAGGACGTCACCTGTGACGTCGCCTCTGACTACAAGAAGAAGAAACACGTCTTCAAGCTCAGGTGAGGACTGGTCCAGAACCGGTCCAGGACCGGACCGTCATCATAGGACAGCCTGACTGTCCAACGTGTCCATGTGAGAGGTCCAATGGGGTTCTGACAGAACCGACATTCACCAGACGACCTTTAACCTGCAAAGACCGGTTCAAACTGGTACCAAAGAGCTTAGGCCAGTGTGAACTGGTTCTGAACCGGTTTAAACCAGTATAAACCGGTTCAGAACTGAAGGTCCAAACATCTAAACCCACTTCCTGAATCTAGTTGTTCTTCTCTTCCAGAGTCTCCGATGGGAACGAGTTTCTGTTCCAAGCCAAAGATGAAGTGAGTATCTGCGCTAGAAACAGGAAGCGGACCGGAACCGGTCCAACCAGCCGGCTTTCCAGAACCCAGGAAAAATGTTTGGAGGGTTCTGATTGGTTCTGATGAACATCCGGATCCATCCTCCAGCTGTGGCTCAGTGTGACCCACTGTCCTCTGTCGCCCCCTGTAGGAGGAGATGAGCTCGTGGATCCAGGCCGTGCTGAGCGCCGAGCGCCCCGCCCCCGGCGCCGCCCCGGGCACGCCACCCTCTGGGCGCGCTCAGACGCTCCCGGCCAGCGTGTCGCTGCCCGCCGAGTCGAGTCCGGGGAAACGGGACAAGGAGAAACGCTTCAGCCTGTTCAGCAAGAAGAAACAGTAGAAGAAGAACCACAGGGGGCGCTGGTGGACCCAACCCGACCCGACCGAACTGGACCTGACCGAACCTGACCCGACCGAACCCGACCTGACCGAACCTGATCCGACCCGACCCGACCCGCTTCAGAGCGTTTCCTCTTAGCTCCTGCTTCACTGAGACCCAAACTGCACATCCAGAACTTCCTGAAACATTCATCAGCTGTTCACCTGTTCTACAGAACCGGTCCAGAACATACCCAAGACCAAAATCCCAAACTGGTTTTCCCAAACCGGACCACAGACCAGGATCTAAATCTGGTTCTGCTCAACCAATCCCAGACCCATCACTGGTTCTGGTCCAGAACCAGAGAGGCTGGGATATAAAACTGCTTCTGCTGGACTACCCACCCAGAACCAGGTCCAAACTCTGGTTCTGGGTCCGTCTCTGATCAGAACAGGTCCGCTGATCGGACAAACCAGAACCACCATTAATAAACTCCAGTGGGCTGATGATGTCACTGATGATGTCACAGTGACCGACCAATGGTAGAGGTGGACAGCTGATGAGCGTGTCGCCAGCGTCGACCCGGTTGTTGGTTCCGAATGATTCTGATTGTGATGTGTTCGTCTTTCGAACCCAGATGGCCTTTCTGCCCCCTGACTGGTTGATGGTGGGCCTGCGGGCGCTGTGATTGGTCCGTCTGACCTGGGTGGGACCGGCGGCTTCGGTTCTGATTTTCCTGAACTTGTTTTTGTATTTTCGTTGTTCTTCGGTTCTGAAGGAGAAACTGGACCAACTTTTTACGGCTTTGGAGTTAAACGTTCACCTGCATGCTTCACGTAAGCTCACCTGACCGACCGTCTTCTTCTTCTATGGTTCCGCGCATCGTAACGTAGCGAACATGTATGGAAGTTCGTGTTTCTGCACAATCCAAGCTGCATCGTTAGGAATGGCCTATTTAAAGCTTTTCTCATGTATGAAGCTGCACCTGTTAAAGCTGCCAACTCATTAAAGCTTTTAAACTATGACCTCACTTCCTGTTCTGTGATGTCATTTCATCACTTTTTGATAAATTCAGAACCGTTTTCTTGCTTATTTTTCCATTATTTTAATTCCAAATATTCAGATTTTTTTTTCTCTCACATTTTTCAATTATTTTTCTTAAAAATATTTTCCTTTGTCATATTTGAGTTTTTCCATATAAATTATTATATTGTGACTTTTCTTTCTGATATTAAACATTTTCTCAATAATTCAGCCTTTTTCCCTGGATTTCTTTCCTGTTGAGGTTTTTTCTCAGTTAAACTGAATATTTTCTCCAAACACAAACTTTATAGTATTTCAGGTTTTTGTCTGACTAAACAAGTTCAAACAAATTAAAAACATATTTTATAATGTTTCCCTCCCCCCTTTATTTGTGAAATTGTATTTTTTCAAGTCGTTTAAGTTCAAGTTTAAATCTTTGTTTGGTCAATCAGAAGAAAACAAATAGAAAATGAATTTAGTTCAGCAGATCTTGGGGACAGAAACCATTAAACAGGGAAAGCTTGATTTTAAAAAACTCATCAAAATGACTATTCAGTTCCGATATGGTATCAGATCCACTGATGAGCTTGTTCACCATTTTCTGTCAGAACCTACTTTTGTTTTAATATGTTTTATTTATTCCATATTGGATGTTAATTCCTTTATATTTGAGTTTTTATTTTATGTGCTTTACTAAGCAAATTTATTAGCTGTAAACAGGGGCACCGCCAGGAATCTTGGCCCCCTGACAAAACTTTGTTTGGCCCCCCGCAGCTGCTGTTACAATTTATTGGATCTATTTGACCCATAAAAAGTGTCACATTTTTTAACGGCTTCGTCTGCCTTGCTGTCTGTGGTCCAGCACCGAGTCTGTCGCTGGGGGGCCGCACATCGGAAACCTGACGGATCAGTAAATGGCCTCAACATGTCAGTAACGCGTTACTATTTACAATCCAATAATCAGATTAAAGTCATGCATAGTATAATGACCGTACTTCCAGGATGAACACTCACTTTAGCATTTGCCTCACAACTGGCAAGCTAAATACTCTGGTAGTACACACAGGGTACCAGATTCTGATATATTTTATTGGTCAAAAGACATTTGATTATTGGTCAAAATGTATTGATATAAATTGACTGGTAATTGAACTGGTTCTACCTCTTTCTAAAACCAAAGTAGAAAACAGCTCATAAAATACGACTCCGCAGTTTTAAACTCAATACAGCAATTTGACCAACAAAAGTAAAATCTAAACAAGTTTTGTTCTTCTTTAACAACTCTCTACATCAGTGCAACAGTTTGATCTACAAAATAAATAAAAAGTATACTTTACACGCCTAACAGACACCTTAGCTCCTCACTGTTAACTCAGTCTCACTTTTCCAGCTCTGCATTCAGTAACTTACCAAAGATCCATGAAAAACACTGAAGCAAAAAGCCTAAATGTTTTTTTTTTCCTTGTCATTTTCAGCCGCAAACATTTAACTAAAATATCTACAGATATGTGTTTCTGTCTCTGCCTCCCTTTGACTCTCTGCAGCCTGATGTTCCTGCATGGATTCATATATTTACAACAGACACTTTAGTAATGTAGTGTCAGAATGTGAACTAAATATAAAAAGTATGTTTTAATAATACAGAATGAGAATTTAAACAACTTAATTTTCAGATGTATACATTATTATACATCTCAACCCTATTTACTTTATTTTTAAACCTCTCCTCAAGCACTTTTCTTATTGTTTCCTAACCATTAACCTTATGGTGTGGAAATAATGAAAAAAATATTGAAACGTTGAAAGAAATCAACCTGACATCAGTCTTCACCTGTTCTCCTTTCTGGTTTTATTGAAATTAATATAATTTTTATATCTTCACACTCTGAAACGCCAACTGGCTCTCCTATGTCTTCCCTGACCTGCTCCTCTCATAATAAAATAGTTTATTTAAAAATTAAAAACAGTTAATACATATTTCAGTAAACTAAATGAAGATCTCACCAGAGCTTCTTCACCTTTCTTCAACATCATTCTAGCACTGCTGTTCTCCTAAATATCTAAATAATATAATATAATATAATATAATATAATATAATATAATATAATATAATATAATATAATATAATACATGTTAAGTGGTCGTGTATGATCAG
>NW_015114827.1:0-28066 GCF_001443285.1 Poecilia latipinna
GGGGAAAAGTGAAAGGGCCCCCCCCCCCCCCCAAAACCCTTTAAACCCCTAAAGGGGTTTTCTTTTTTTTTTTTTTTTTTTTTTTTTTTTTTTTTTTTTTGGAGGTGACAATGGTGTAAACAAAACCAACTCACTGTTTAAGTAATGTTTTTTTCCAGACATTTGTGATGGTGCTCTCTAAAGTCCAATATGCATGACAGTCATGCTACATCAAGCTCAATGGAGCCTCATATTCAACATTTTTGAGACAAGGTAATGTTTTTTCATTCATTCAATTTGACTTGTATTTGAGCATTTTAATAATTTTCAAAAATGAATGTATGTTTACAGCCAAAGAGAAGCTTAACATCCCTGAAGAAACAAATGTATGTCTTGTGAATGAAACTGGGTCGGAAGTTGAAGACATAAGTGACATTCCGGAGGAAAAATCCAGCGTTGTCTGGAACATCACAGATGCCTTTTCTGTCAAAGGTAATAGTTGGACAATAAAATTAGGTCTATAATACTTAACATAGTTAAAACTTTTGAGGCACAGGAAGTCCAAAAGTTGTTTCGTTTTTATGCTTCACTGACATCATAGCAAAAATCATTCTGTTATTGTAGGCACAAATTATTTAATGGTAGTCCACTGTCTCTTTGTATTTCTGGTTTCTCCTTAGAGTCTGCAGAGGAGTCTTCATGCGTAGACACTTTCTCATCACGTTCATCAGTGAGCTGTTGTTCATGTCCTCTCAATGGTGATGACACCTTGATGACATCCCCAAGAAGAGATTCAAGTGATGACATTTTCTCGCAGTCCAAAGAGGTAATATTTTCACTATTTATGTAAAATCACTTTTATATGCAATTATGTGGGAATAGTTTCTGAATGAAGTTTGGTCATTCAACTTGTATTTTAATAAAGATTTTTTTTATTACTGTTGCTGTTTATGTACCTCCTGCCTCCACCACCCAGAGGGAGAAGAGGGTTGTGAAGATCTGTTCAAGAAGCTCTGAGCCAAGATGTCCAGTTTCACAAAGTAAGTCAACCCAACTTTTAGTAAAGTGTGTCTTACCGCAAAGTTGAAATGCTATTATCTGATTTACTTTTGTTCCACTGAAAAATTTATTTGTCATGCCGCAGCCTTCGAGAGATGACAAGCTCAGTCCAGGGGAGGCAGCCCTACTACGTTTTAGCGGTTGGAGCATTTCACCATCAATGACTACTCCATAGTTGTGGATCGTCAACTCATTCCCTGCAAGGCTAAGTCATAAATTTTAGCTTCTGACGAACTCTTCATTGAACAGTATGTGCACTAATGCCCCAAAAACAGATTGCAATAGCATACCACTGGGAGTTGTTGTGTTTTAACTGCATTGATTATGGAAATGTAAAGACAGTGAGAAAGTGAGTAAACAAATGAGGACATTGTGGCAGAAAACATACACGCTGACATGAATTGTGATGTTGATGTGATATCTTGGGTTGCATGTGATGCCATGGAGTATTTTGGTCTCATTGTGGGTTCCAAGTTTGAAGTTGGAATATTCAGATCTGTATATGGTACATGCTGTTGTAGAAGATATTGAGACAGGATTTGCTCTTGTAGGTTCTTGTAGAAAAGCTCTATTTCACATTAACTTGTTTGAAAAACTTAGATGTTTGTGTTGTAGAAAAAAATTACACAATACTGCTAAAGTGTACCACTGAAGCTTGTCTATTTTTTACACTTTCACATTTTGTTAATTGGGGTGGTCCTTGTTCATAATCACTAAGGAGCATAGTACTGTCCAGTGCTAGAAGTTTATACAATTCTTGTATTTAAAATGGAATGTTTATATAAAGGATGTCCTTTAATTTGCTTCAGTTACTGTATACCTATAATGCTGCAAACTAAACTAAAATAAAGTATACTTGGACTTTCTGTTTGCTCAGTCATGTATTATTTTTAATGAAAGAGTTAATGTTTCTAATGTATCTTTGTAAGAGCATTTAGAGCTATAGTACATAATAATACAAGTGTCAAAAATCAACTCTTTAAAGCTAGAATTAACTCTGTTTTGGTGATGGATAAACTCTATTTTCCATGGTACATTGTACTCCATATCATATAGTTTAGACACTCTGACAGAGTTTATTTTGTGCTCTATCAGTCTTGAAAGAGTCAAATTATATCGGTAATGGAGTTAATTTATACTCTTAAAGTGTTAGAATTGTACACTATTTGAGTGTTATTTTTTTTAACTCCCATGTCGAGTGTTTTCAACACTGGGAATTTGGACCCAAATGATCACCGAGTTCGGTGTAAACTTTACTCTTAAAGTGTAACATATACACTTCACAATTTGCTGTGCAGTAATGTTAATAAATATCATGGAGCAAAATATATATGTGTAATGATGCCCACCTGCCCCCTCATGTATCCGACGGGCCCTGGTACTAATGCTAGTATAAGCAGCACTCTTCAGTCACTCTTCTTAGAAGGGAGAGGGGTTATGTGTCCCAGAAATGAATGTGGTTAGGTTTGAAATATTTGTGCACCCGCCAGAAGGCAGAATTAAACAAATTTAAAGATTTAACAGGTTTTTCAGTAGCAAGCTTAATAATCTCTTGGTTAAAGATGATCTGACACCTTAAGAGTTAAATTCACCCTAAAAACAATGATGGCTAATTGAAAATGAAATAAGGCAGCGAAGCCGGACGGATGAACAGAGTTTCTGTCTCTGCTGCAGCCTCATGTCAAATGCGGCTGCAACGTAATCAGTCAGCCGTCACTACTATATATGGGCATAGCGCTTCCTGCGGCCCCACTTCAGCACCGCCGCTTTGTGCTCGGGCACGGTTCTCATGAGCAGGAGCGCACATGAACGCGCGTGCCTAACATAGCATCTAAAGCACGTCATGGCAGTCAGGTTTCTGCTCAAAAGTGAGGGTAGAGCAAGAAAGGAAATAAGACTGAACAAGAGAGATGTCTCAGCCTTCCGGTCCGTCCAAGTTCGGTTCTCTCTGGCATTTTCTGGTCTTTTAAGTTTTTTATTATTATTATTTTAATGTCAAATTAGTGTTTAACTCCTTGATTATAAAATGTGCTGTAGCTACCGCTCATTGGAGCTGGGGGATGGGGCACGGGGGTTGGGTGGAGGCATTTAAATCAAATCCAGCAGACTTTGTTGACAAGAACAAGGAAAACCAAGTTTTTCATTCGCACTCTGTTAGCTCTTTCTCTTCTACATATCAAGGTGCACTTTTGAAAAATCCAAAAGTAAAATAAACAATTTTACAAATAAAAAGATGGTTCATTGTCACGTCTCCAGAAAAAAGAAATTGATTCCACAGACACTCTATCTGGCGTTAAACTTGCAGCATGCACCTCAGCCCACTGCTGTGGAGGCGGGTCTTTCCCGCCGGACAATGCCATTATTTCAGCTCCCTTGGTCAGGAATGTCAGATTTCACAGGCCGCTGCCCTCTTCCGAGCGTCCACCACTGCACCTCCAAAGAGGCTCGCCGCCTTTAACCTTTTCCCACCCCATCCTCTGCACTGCACACACCACTGCTCCGTCCCACCCAATCAGCGCGACATATGGATCACCTTTGGCCTCCTCTAATAGAACTTTTCCCACGTCAACAACAATGACTTTCCCAGTCAGGCTTGATTTTCTGCTCCGTGGAAATCGTTGGCTCCTGTAAGTAGGCTAATTTCTTTGCTGAACTGCTGGTATCGTGAATGATCTCCACTGATGCATTTGATGCAGCAGATCACATATGGAGATCTTTCTTACTGCCATTTCCCCTGCAGTTGATAATACAGCTGCAGCGGAGACAGCTGTTGCTGTCTTATGTTTATATATTCGTTCCCTTGAAACGCTAGAAGAGCAAGCAGCTCCTCAAAGGCGGGTAATGATAAAATTGTGAATGGAAAGGATAATTTGTGTTCATTGTTAAAATTTAACTATACAATGACAGCCCCCTTTCGTATTCGACCAATCATGGAGGTGATGGGATAAATTTTCTACCAATGAGAGCAGACAGAAGAGGTAAATTGAACCAATGGCAAACTGGTATTCAAATAAGGAATTTGTCTCGGCAAGAGCTGAATGTCAACTAGTCAAAGATGGAGTCCAAAGCTGGGAGGCCGTAGGGTTGCCAGTGGACGAAACAGCGTTTCCCCCGACAAGGAGTCGCTGCGGCGGATTGTTAGGACGGCTGTGCGAGAAGAAGGCGGTGAGAGCGGGCTGCAACTGTCCGCTGAACCCATCAGCAGAGCTCCGCTGAGCCTGTGCAGGGTGAGCCGGAGGCTACGGACCGGCCCTGCCAGCGCCAGGTATCGCTCAGCAGAACCGCTGGCCGCTATGGGGGGAGGAGATGGCATGCTGCTCGCGCACAGCGTGGGTGCTGGTGGGTCTGACTGACCACGGCGGAGATTTTAGGAGCAGTTGCTGCTCACTACTGTGGAGCTGCTATTGTGTGCGCGCGCATTGATTTGAGTGAGATTGAAGTAAAAGCGTGCGAGAGAGCTTGTTGACAAAGATAGTGATTGACAGGTAGGTGACAGGCAAGTTTTCTTTTTCTTTCCTTCTTAATTTCTTTCTTTCCCTTTCTTTCTTTGTCAAACCTAACTTACTGTTAAGGTCCACCACTTTTGCAGTACGATCCATGGGTACACAAAAGTCCCCTGACCCCGTAGAAAAATGTTTCTTAATTAGCCAATATATAGCTTTAATAAGCTAGTTATTAAAGCTTTTATAACTTAATAATTACACAATTCTCTGTTCAGAATTTGCTCCTTACAGGAGACGGTTTTATAAAACATGTCAACATTTAGATTCTATCATTTCATAGAAGTCCACAGAGTTCTGAGCTGCTATTTGCTGTTGCAGAGTGGAATAACGAGGCTGTGCAATGTTAGCATGTTTATGTGGAAAAGAGGGTCTTAGAAGAAATGCTCAGTTCAGCTGTGCTCCGTTGTGGATGTGGCCCGGAGCCACATGCCCTTGTGTTTGTTTGAGTTGCGGATGGAAGTGTAGGAATGTGAGGTCTGAGCGTGGCTTCAGCGTGTCGGGCTCGATCTGTTGGGACAGGAAAGCACGAAGAAGAAGCGGCAGCAGCGTCGGTGAAGCAGCCGTGTAACCCTGCTGTCCTATCGGGGAAGAGATCCCATATCTCCGGGTTTCCATGTAGCGTTGGTAGCCTAGCCTGTTGTGCTTTGGACGACATGGAGTCTGGTCGCTGCTTGTGGTCGGAACTTGTTTTTTTTTTTGTTGTTGTTTGTTTTGCTGCCACTGCATGGCTGGATTATGAGGGTCCTGGCAGGAAAATGAGTTCTGCAGCTGATTGGAAACGGCTACTGACATTGGAAATAACAAAGCCCCCTCACCGTGCCCCCTCTCCTCTGCACCCACTCCCCCACACCACGGTTTCCTAAAAGAGGAGGGTTTCACGTTGCCACTTTGGCTAAAGGGACAGGAATAGTAGGTATTAAATGAAAGTCTCTGGTATTGTATCTCGGAATGTGCTCTTTGCCCTATATATGTTTTCTCCTCCCTCGTTTCCTCCCAGCAGAGCTCAGTTACTGCTGCAGTCTATAGGAAGAGCTTCGCCTGTCTGTTTGGTTCCATGCCTGTTTCCCTGCAGTTTTAACGCTGACTGGAACAAATCCACAGATACATTGTCTTCTAATATTCTCTTATTGTGTAGAAATGATACCATGCAGAGCGTAACAGCACCCTTCCCCATTTGCATAGATTTTATGCTCTTTTTGGGGCCTGTGCATTTAACACTAGGATCACACAGTAGGCTTTTTAAGCCTGTTTTGGTTGTTTCACGGCTGCTTGTCTGCTTGCAACATGTTAATCATGATAGCTGCGAGGAGGCTTGTTGCAGCCCCCACCACTGTCTACAACATATTGATGGAGGTGAGGTGTTGCATACTGGTGTTCCTGTGAGAGTTTGATGCACTGAATAGAAATCATGTAGTTCAAAGCCCTTTTTCTATTGTACTACTGTGAAATCACATGAGCAGTGCAATATTAAAAGGGCATTGGCCGACACACACTGCCATCTTGGCCCTTCCTGCTGTAAACTTCAAATTATTTTTTACACAGAAATAAAACGGTGCAGAATTGCTACTGAGTTGGAATGATTGGTCAATTGTTGGACGCTTTATTTTGTGGTTGACTGTTGTGTATTCAAAGAGCAAGGTGTGTGTGTGTGGTACAGCTACTCTTGTTTTTGTGAGTGTCTGTGTGTCCCAGCATGCAGAGGTCAGCTGCTTTGACAATGTTGCACTACTGTACCATGCGCTAAAGCAGTGCAATAGTATTGTCATAGCATTTGGCCTTTGTCCTGCACTACAGCAGCCGGACCACACAGATTGTTGAAAATTAAAACAAACTGATAAGAAGAAAGTTTTCTGGTTTTTACAGTGTAGCTCCATCCACTAAACTGGAGCCATTTTATTGGGCTATTTGTGGAGAGAGAGGATAAATAAATGTTGAATATTTGTTTTATGTTCTCTTAATTTAAATTTCTTTGAGATTAACATATTTTAGTGAACTGAAGTTGGACTGTGAATTTACTGGTAGTTGTAAGGTTATTAAAAAAATCTATATTTGGAATTCAAATGTTAATTTTCATATTTACAAGACAATAATGTATTTAATACAATGACAGTGGTAACATATTCTTTATTTTGGATATTTTATTTGGAATCTCTGAGCCACAGTTCGGGTTCCACTCATAGGTTGTTCAGACAGGAAGAGTATGTGGCTTTTCTATTCAGCCGTGTTCCATTATCAGGCTGTATTTTACCCCGGGAGATATAGGCCTCCTGGACCACGCCTCCTAAAAAAAAGAACATTTTGTTCACAGAACTACCCAGGTTTGCATTGCAGACCACGTGTCACATTAAGTAACAAACTCTGAGGTCAACTTACTCAACTTCTTGCACATTTTTTAAGGCGGTGTAATGTGTTGCTACATGCTGGCCCACAGTGTGAAATCAGTTCGAAGCTGGGTCGGATTTAATTTGGATTTTCTGATCGGATTTTTAGTGGCCAGGTTTTACTCTTTGGATTGGATCAGAAGTAAGTGACTGAATTATAGAACTTTGTTTTAGACATAAGTTTTACTTCAGTATTTTGTTTGTGAAAATTGTTTGTTTATTTCTAACACAATAAATGTATAATGATTGTAAAAATAGGAGATAATTTTAAGGTGGCCAATCTGGATTCCGCTACTTTTGTATTTAAACAAATTGTTGTAAAAACCATACAATTCAAAAAGCAAGAATACAGTGGCCTTTGACAACTCAAGTGTTTGTATTCTCACTTAGCCACAAAGCAAAAAACTAACCTGATCTTTTACAGAAAATAAATAGCATTAATTAAGTAATAGTTTTTGCTATGATTGCAGACTTTCAGCTGTGATTTTATATTTAATATCAAACATGCTTTATAGAATAAAGAGAGCATGTGCATGTGTTCTGTGTAGAAGAACATGTGAGCCTATAGATGAATGCTGCAGTCTATTATAATTCTGTGTGTGTATGTACATGTGTGCGTGCACTCCTGCAGACCTCCCCCGGATCCCCCCACCCCGTCTTTCAGTCGACTTTTCAAAGCATAATTTGAGTGTGTAGGCTTGAAGAAGTCACCGCGTGGGTGGGAAAAATGGGGTAAGTTTCCTATTTGGGACAGGTCGTAGGGGGGATGGGGCTCCTTGTGAGGAATGTGGAGGGCAGGGCTGCTCTGAGAGAGGAAAGGGAGGGAGCTAGGAGGTTAGGGCTCATCGTCCCGCGTTGCTTTACTTGCTTGTGTGTTTGTGCGTGCACTGGAGGCTACACTGCCAGATTTAGCCACACTGTTTTGCAAGTGGATGTGGAATTTTCTGTTTGTTGTGTGTTGGATGGAAAAAATGTTGGAACAAGTGGCATAGTATCTTCCTTTCTTGCTCCACGGTGTTTAGACGCTGAGTTTAGCACACACTCACAATCAAATACATAAAAGTGCATTGAAATCTTTACATTTTTGCTGAAAACAAATTGCTAGTTGTAAACTATGAAAGTCTCTGAGTCAAGGTGCATCCTCTTTCATTTAATATCCATTTTAAGAAAGCATAATTATTCATAAATACTTTCAGATGTCAAGAAAAACCTAAATTGTTGAAATATGATCCAAGCAATACAAAAAGCAGTTGGACTCTTTAAACGTTTGAATATTAGTTAAAACAAGACTTAGTGGGTGCTTCAATAGTAATTGGCCCACCGCTGTACATGTAAGACACCCCAGCCTACAGTAGATTGCCATGCGTTGTTCTACTAGAGTGTGTGGAGAGTGAGCAGGAGAGTTGGGTTGCATAGCATGTGTTAGCTCGCCTGATGCTGTGTGGGCAGGTAGATACCAGAGCAGACAGGTCAGTTTGAAGTGCAGTCTGTAGGGACCAGGGGCTAATATGTCTGCTTCCACTGTGTCTCCATAGTGATTGGCTGTGATTGCAACATCATCCTCAGCTGCAGAGGTAGGTGTGAAGAGTGCTGATCTCGGATCACCTGCAAATCCAACATAAAACACAATGATGCAGATATGAACTGCATTTTATTTGCAAATGCATCCTTTGCTACAAATGATCAAGCATTCACTAAGGGAATGCTGTTATTGAACTTTAAGCAATAAAATATTTATTTAGCATTTACAAAAATATAATTAAATTGCTTAGTTGCATTTCCTTTCTTATATTGTATATAATAATTTTAAGTAGTTAAATCAAATATTTGCAGAAATGTTTTTTTTTAGCTGACATTGATTAATCATCATGTTAATTAATAGAATAAATTAGTAATAACAATAATAGAATTGTTATCTACAGCTCTGTGTGTGTGTGTGTGTGTGTGTGTGTGTGTGTGTGTGTGTGTGTGTGTGTGTGTGTGTGTGTGTGTGTGTGTGTGTGTGTGTGTGTATTTATTTATGTATGTATGTAAAAACTAAAATAAATGCAAAAACTTAAATAAATGCAAATAAAAGGGGGAAAGTAGCCAGCAAGCCACCGGAGATAAAACAGAAGAACCAAACAAACAAACAAACACCAGAGCAGGCCATGAGTCTTAAATTTTGTTATCTGATGTAACATAAACTACCTTTCACTCTGCATTTTACTGTCTCTTTTACAATTTTCAAACAGTACTATGTGGAAGAAGCTTAATTTTGTGCCATGTTATAATTTTTGCATTATTTTTGACATCCTTCAAACCTCTGAGATATAAAATCTTTATTTTATTTTGTATAATAAAGTTTTCAATTGCACTGTGAACTATTGACTAATTTTCATTGGAAACATATCAAGGATAGATGTAGTTTGATCATCTCTGAGACTTAAAATGCTGAAACAATAGAACTTGTGAACCAGATTGTTTTTATTTTTTATTCAGGAGTACAGCTGAAACGATCAGATTAATCTTATTAATCGTGATGAATCGATTAGTGAAATGACTGTCAACTAATTTAGAAATTGAATAATTAACTTAAGTATGCAGATTTAAAAAGAGGCCATTTGCTGAAAAAACCCCAACAAACTCAGGGCAGTAATTAATCCAAAAGTGTAACGATATAAACATTTTGCATTTAAGTTAAAAAACCTTCTTTGTCTGTATTTTCGACCCAGAACACCTCAGTTGGCAGTTTTAGGTTCACCTAGATTAAATTCTGTAAAAATAATAATAAAAAAAAAATCTGGTAATAAGCACATTTTGTGATCAAATTATTAATCCTTTAGTCCAAAAATAATCTGTATTAATGGTATGTAAAGCAGAATGACTAAACTTTTCACATGTTGATGTTAGAAATATTTTCTTAGCTCCAGATGCTTCCATTTCTACAAATGATCCAGCGTTCACTAAAGGAATGCTGTTATTGCATATTAGGTAATAAAATGTTTTTTCTTTTTCTTTAAAAAATAATTGAAATATTTGTTTAATTTGTATCTAATTTGCAATATAATAAGCTGAAGTGAAAAATGAAAAATCCACAGAATATAGATTCCCCCCACCTCCCTCCTATTAATTGATCAATTGTTAGAGTACTTAATAGAATATTCGATTATTAAAATAATTGTTAGTTTCAGCCCCATACAGGCAAATTTTCTTTATGTTTTGGAGTTTGTTGTTGTATGGTGGGACTCTCTCTTGGAAAAGCACTTTTCCTCTAATCTGGGTGGCATTTCCTTCTCCCATTCAGCTTTAATCTGTATAGTTGAGGAAAGAATCTTTGGTCTGAGCATAAGGAGATTTAAGCTCAGTGTTTTGTCTGTTGATGAAAAAATAAATTCTTACAATCTATTGAAACTTTGACAGAAACAAAAGTATTTATTTTTTTCCTCCCAATACACCAATTTCTTAATTAAGAATTAGATGCATGATAAATGCATAATTTTATTAAGTTGTTGTGCTGTATATCTGTCACATTTTCTTGCACTGTTCATAGCTGTCTTTGGACAGTGAGCTAAAAAAATAGTAAAAAAAAAAAACAAACAAAAAAAACAAAAAAAAACAACTCTTAAACTGCTCAGAATGTGCTAAATCTGACCCAAATTTGCTCCTTTGGAGGATATGTAGAAAGTCACAATAAAAACATTAAGTAGTCTAGATCACTTTTTAGCAAGCAGTGGATATACACATGTTAACTGGTTTTTATTTTTTTAAAAAAAACTAAAACAGAGTTGCTCACCATATTTAGGCCACATGTTTCTAAAAAATAAAAATACACCACCAGCTTTTTCTGAGCATTCTTACTTCATTACTCAAAACTCATTCACTGTCTGACACATCGCAATATGGCAAAAAAGAGAAACACTCTTTTTTTGCATTTCTCTTTTTTGAGAAATGCAGAAAAAGGCATGTCTTTTTTGTCTTTTTTTGACAAACGTCAAAAAAAGACAAACATGTTTGTGTTACAGAGTGTTACTACTCAGAACTTTACAGTGATGATGATGAAATATTAAATAATACACTGGGACATTGAATGTATTAATTTATTTCAATAAAAGCACTTACTGTTTTTTTTCTAAGAAAAGGGCTGAATGTTGTCGCAGTTTTGTCAAAAGTTGAGGCAAATTTCTGGCATTTTTATTTCATAATGTACACTTTATTAAGATTTCTCTGACAGAACTGCTTGTGTTTATTTATCGCATGAATTTTTCACCCAGCTGACAGTAGAAAGTTTTCAGGGAACAGAATAGATCTTATGTAGGTGCTTATGCTATGAAATGACTTTGCCTCACTAAAAGAATTTGTTTTAATTTATGACAGAAATCAGCTTGTGTTCTAGTGGTGAAGCAGCATAGTGTAGTTCAGCTGTAGACAACTGGCAGCTAGATAATTCAGACACTGCAGAACTGAAATTCTCTGATTTAGAATTCTGACTGGAAAGTTGAACGTTTCTCACAAACCCCCTGTTGTGATTGCAACATGTTTTAAATAGTGATGGCTACTTATAGTAATAGTAAAAAGCTTCTTATTTTTGCTAACCATTTATATCAGTTTAAATTCAACACTAACTGTAGTGCTGGTGAGTGACAGAGTGTGACTGCATGAAATACTCAGAGCTACATTGTGATTGGCGTGTTAAGCCAGGTCTCTGTGCTTTCACCATTGCATCTAGAACATGGTAAACTGGGAGAGACATTATTCCCGGTTTGTCTTCCAACTATCCAGCGAGATGGAATCGGTGAGGAAGAAGAAGATTTTGATCTTTACACACTGATGTTCCACACTCTTTATGTTTGCCGTTTATGCCCTTCTTCCTCTTCCTCCTGTTTAAGCCAGGATGAAAGTTTTCATCTCTGGGTACAGGTGCATCTCATCTACATCACCTTGCAGACAAGACCCTATCAGTATTGCCTCTGCTTTCACTAGCACTAACAGAGTAGTGCAATATTGCTTATAGGGTCTTGACTGTGAGGGACTCTCTTCCTCCTGTGGTTTGCCTCCCAGTTGATGGACCTAAACTTCTCATTTCATTCAGCTCACTCAGCTGTAATGTGCAGTGTGCTACAAGCTGTCTTGTAGCTTTATTGTCAAGTCAGGCATCAACTACTTACTATTGCTAATGAAGTTGACTGAAGCCTCTCTGGTCTGTTTGGGAGGTGAACTAACTTTGTAATGTTTGCTCACTAAATCCTGACCCTGAACTGCATCTCACCTGAAAACACCATCAGTCTCTCAGAGGGAGCCTCCGGGCTCCCTCTGGTGAGGCATATTTCTGTCTTGCAATAAAAAAATGTAAAAATGTTTTCTAAAATACTTTAATTAGAAATAAGGTACAACCTACTAAAAATATGATTTTATGCAACTTTGGTTGTATTAGGAAATTAAGTTGTATTTTTTTACTTCATTTATTTTTAAGTTTGAACTTGAGGAGAATTATTATTATTATTCTGCTTTAATTCTCTTTAAAATCTTTCAGTGGGAAGTAATATCGCTTCAATTTAAATTAATGCAAATTCAGAAATACTTTATTAATCCCAAAGGGAAATTAATGTTGTTGTAACTCATCAATTTAGATTCTTGAAAGAGTTATTGAAAATTGTCCAGACTCCTGCAGCAGACTGTACTGCACTGAATCTGAAGAATCCTCTGACTGAAGATGTTCTGCCTTTCCAATACAGTCTCATGAAGAGGATGGTCAGGGTTGTCCATAACTTTCTTGATCCTATGAAGAATCCTTCTTTGCTTAATCATCTCCAGAGGTTCCATAGTCGTCCCCAGAACAGAACCAGCCTTCTTTATCAGGCTGTTCCTGTCCCTGGCTCTGATGCTGCTGCCCCAACAGATGATGGCAGAAGAGATGATGTTCTCAAAAACAGACTTGCAGAAGATCTGCGGCATCTTGCTGCAAACCTTGAAGGATCTTAGCTTCCTCAAGAAGTACAGTCTGCTCTGTCCCTTATTATAGACGCGTCACTGTTGCATCTCCAGTCCAGTCTGTTGTCCAGGTGAACACAACGGTATTTATATTTCTCTATATTTCTTTAGCCTGATACTCTAAATACTAAATATAAATTATCTTTTGTGCAACGTAATTACTATAATAGGGGAATTTTATGGGAAAATACTAATATAGGAGCACGCTGGGACAGCTGTACTGTAATTTACCAGCCAAAACGGGAGACTTGTCAGGCATGGCAACCACTACAGTGAGCATGGGTCGGTTTTAACCAGGTTTCAAAAAGCTATGCTTTCAAAACCACAAATATTAATTGTCATACGGCTCCCTCTGTCTGAGATGCCAGAGAAAGTTTTGCAGTGACTGGAGTGTTGCTCCACGGTGTCCTTCCCTTACTTATTTTTTGTGCTTCTACTTGTATCCTTTGTTTACAGGACTGAAAGTTGGTAATTATGAAAATTCTGGTTTAAAAACTAAAGGACCTCCAACAATTCCGGTCGTTAAGGAAATGCTTTCTGAAAGTACTGTCGGCATGCTAAGCAGGTGTGTTCAACAGCAGAGTGCATGTTTGGATGAGCAGATAGCATAGCTAATTAGCTAGCTAATGTCAGCTTGTTAGACTCTCAGTGTTAAACTTTGGAGAGCAGAGCAGCTAAATGGGATGATATACTGTGTAATAAGCGGTTCTGTTTAAAAATATCTACATTCAGAACCTTGAATAAAGTTGAATAAAGTTGAATAAAGTTGAATAAAGTTGAATAAAAGAAGTTGGCATAAGGCCAACACTTATGCCAGTGTTACACCTGCAAAACATAAAATAGTAGCAATGAAAGTTGTAAAACACCTTGAGTTTTAAAATTCACTACCGTACTTATTTTAATCCAGATTTGTTCCCAATTTCAGTAACTCAAAGAAATGGATTGGAAAATTAAAAAGATTTAAGAGAAGATGAAAGAGTTGGCTCTCACTATAAAGTAGATAACTTTCAGCTGTGGTCTCATATATGTGTGACTGTCAAAATAGTAATACGCAAAATTATTATAGCAGAAATAATCCAAACAAATAATTTTAGAAGTAGTAGAATTAATTGTGTTATGTATACATATACATATGTATATGTATGTATAAAAAACAGAACATTTTCCACTTGTAAACATTGGACAGACTGCTAATGGTTTTTTGTAATTTACATTCAATGAAGAACATTCCACAAAATATCAAGTTTGGCATTAATTCTCATCTTTAATTGGGATCATTGTTTTGGTCCTGAACAGTTTTCTGATGTGAAATGACAGCCATGAGAAAATACTGACTTGGAAGCAGGACCGGGGATGTTTCCGTATCATTGTCAATTTTTTTTATGTCAGTTACAATCATCAGCTGAATGTATCCTGATGCTTTTTACAAGACTGAATGAAGAGTGTTCCAGAGCCCGAACCTTATCCTGTATGTTTCACCAGATTACCCTGATGAGCCAGCTGGGTTCAAACAGGATCAATTTAAACATGGTAACATCTATCTGTGGGCTCACTGGGCCCATAATTCCACTTAACAGAGCTTCCCTCTGCTCTGTTCTAACTACCAGCGGTTGTTAGTTATTCAGTAATCAATTCATGTAATAAAAATAGCTGCAGTTGTTATAAAACTTCTTCCTTTGCTCCAACTTTGCTCAACTTGAACATAAGTTAACATAAGTTGTTCACATAGGGCTTAAAAAAGGCCTTGTTAGAATTCACTGACTCAAAGGCTTCACAGAACTACCCAAAACCCTAAATGATCTGAAACATCAGTGCTACACTGAGCCTGTGTGACCCTGCAGGCTTCACCGCGTCGCCCCACGGAGCTACAGCACACTCACTGCCTGACACTCTTTCCCTGTTGCACTACTGTGGGAGCTGCAGCAAGCAGTGCAATAATGAAAGGGCATCAATCAGTGGGACCGTCCTCCTCCACTTGGCCTGCTTCCCGCCCAGCACCAGATACTGAGCCTGGCTTCCAACATGTCAGTGCACCCTGCTGCTGGCCACCTTTAGAAAAACTCTTCTGTCATCAGGACTGTTATTTCAATAAAGCTTACCTTAAAGTTGAAAGAGTTTGTCCTGTGTTCTGAGCTGTGGTGTGAGAAATGTGCTAATGTTTTTCTAAACTTTTTGAACGTTTCCTTTTTTGAAGTAGCAGTTTAGATTTGACCTAAAAAAAAGCAACAGGTCAGCATTTCAGCTGTTTATTTTCTTGGGTATTCACTTCTAGATCTGGGAAATGTTAGAAGACCTCATGTTCTGTACAAAACCTCACACTTTTAAAGTGAACAGATACTGAGGTACTTGTAACTGACAGGTGTTTGTTGTTTCAGAGCTGAAAGTAACGACCAAAACACTTAAAGAACATGGAATGTTACAGACTAAAACCTACATTAGCTCTTGTGGACTCTGTTGTTTGGTTGCAGCATCAGGTCAAATCTACACACTATTTTCCCTCAACTGTGCTTTTCTGCATCAACTATTGTGATCTTCTGGTGCTGTCATCACATTCCCAGATGTAAATACCTGGGGAAAAGATTCTGAAATTTTAATCTGCCATCTCATCTTCATAAACTATTGTCTCCTACACATGTTTATCTAAATTCTACAAATGAATCCAAATGACTCAAAATTGACCAAAAAAGAAGCTTTCCACATTCCAGTAGAGCAACTGAAACTTATCTGCTGAAATGATGTATTAAAGCTCTTCAGATACCTAATTAGTGAAAGATGATCAGATGATTGACAAAACTGTTGCAAACTAAGTAGCTTTAGACCAGTAGTCTAGTTGTGTGTTTGGAGCATCATTAGATGCTCTTCAGCAGTTCAGCATTATTAAAGAAGAAAGGACATCAAGATTCAATACAACCAGCTGCTTTTCTTAAATAGACAACCTCTGATTAATGGTTTAGATTCTATGACCAGCTGAACATGACTGGATTTAAATATTAATTTGAATTGCATGATGTTTGAATACTTCCTGATTTTTCCTACCAGACCATGCATCTTATGACAGAATACTGTGCTGAGTCTGTTTAAAAGTTAGGACAGTAGACAAGCAAAAGACAGAAAAAGATGTGTCATGTCTGGAAACTTCTACAGAAAGTGGACAGTAACAGAATGCCAATCCAGGAAAGTGCTAAAGTCTTGCAGCCCAAAACTGTGTTCTGCCTGAGGTTACAATCCTAACACTAATAAAGAACCCTGGCAGTACATGGACTTGGCAGAATTTTTAATTTACTTCATTTCTTTTTTGTCAAAACATATCTCTTGTAAATGAGATGTTGGATCTCAGTGGGGAAATCTGTATAAGTGAAGGCTAAATTTAAAGAAAATCTAAGAATACCATCAAGAAAACCCCAAATCTTTGAAGAACATTCAGATGATTGCATGGAAAAGTATCATTAATGAGCACTTTAAATGATTCCTTACAAGTCTAGCTGCTTGTAAGGAAGATAGAAAGATATGACTGATTCTTACTAGACTTCTGTGTAAGGACTGTTCATTGTGTTGTTCATCATGTTGGAAATATTTACATAAAGAAGCTAAAAATAAAAACTGCAAAAATTACATGACTGTGTTTTTGTGCTTTTATGGTGTAAAGCACTTTGAAATGCCTTGTTATTGAATTGTGCTATACAAATAAAATTTGATTTGATTTGATACTCTTGTGAAAGAAAAGAGACACATGGGAAGCCTTCACATGAGTAACCATGTGTTCCAGGGTTAAGAGAAAAGGAAAGGTGATCTTGATCAGTGTATTTATCCTGTGAATATTGCTTCCTGTAACAACTAATTAGTAAATGGTTCTAGATATTAAAATGTAACATTCATTTATTAATCTGCTCTACATTTGACAGAAAGCTGTAATATGTATGTCTCTTTTGGTAATATTGAAAATGGAGGAAATCAAGGCTTTGCAAGCAAGTGAAGAAATCAAGTAAAAAACAAAAAAAAACATTTGATTTTAAACATGTCATCAGGAACCTCATCTGAGGTAGTCACATAACTGAATAATTACACAAAACATATTTACAAAATTATGAACAATAAACATGGAACCACGACAGAACTAGAATGAGTCAATTAGCTCAAAGGTTTAATTTTGATAATGGCATTACTTTTGTTGTGCTGTCTGATCTTTAAATAAACTACTCCTTCTGTAATCAAGTTAAAGTAAAAAAAAAAATTACATTTGGATGTTAATCTTCGTATCTGTCCACTTTCTTAAAGCCCAACAAACCCCTCAGAAAACAGCTCAAATTAAATATACCAAAGTTGAATTTTTATTAAATAACATGAAGCAGAATCTAAGATGTTCTTCATTTAACAGCGGCTGGACAGGTATGGACTGCCGATCATTTTTAATCGGCTCTCCTCCTGTATTCCTGCAGTCCTTCCCAGCTGCAGGAACTGCAGAAACACACACTTCCACAGAGCTAGAGGGTGGTCCTCTTTACATTTCCTCTGCATTGCCTTCTGGGACACATGAGTGGAGTTGTTGGGAACCGCCTACTGCATCCCAGTCAGGAACAATTATTATTTTTTTCAAACCAGAATGTGCAGTTTAAGCAATATTTTGGAACAAAATTTTAATACTAAAGTATTAATTGTTAAAGAGTAGCATATTGCCTTGGGTTTGCAGCGTTCACTCCTTTCATTTTAAAGTAACAACACAGCAAAATCGACGTAAAGTCATTGCTACTGAATTACTCTGAGAGGGCGCAATGTTTATTTTTAACACCTGGTATTTTGTAAATCTGATGCGAAATATGAGTTTTTAAATCTGTCCTCTCAGAGCCTGAGCTCCTGGAGGAAACAGCAGCGCAGCAGACTGGCCTGTTCCAGAACATAGAACATAGAACATAGAACCGCCCTATAGGTCTCCCTTCATCCAGCTTTCGAACTCCCTTTGACGCTGTCTGGATTTAAAGCTTCATTATCTGCTCATTTGAAATTCTCGGATTGGGAAACTGGGCTGCAGGGAGTCATAATGAAGAGTTTATATTAGCTGTTCTGTGACGCTACAGTCAACTGTCCCTCTCACTCCCAAAGGAGCGTATTTTATTATGACAGCTTGGCGCCACCTGCTGCACAAAATAAGACAAGAGCTTCTTTTTGGTAAAGTCTACTCTGTCTTTTCTTGTAGACGGCTTCCAGTTCAGTCTGTTGTACCAGTGAACACAGCCACCTCGGTTGCAGAAACCCAGATTGCTGATCATATTTTTGTTTTAATGTTTGTTAATGCCAGCAGTCTGCTCTAATCTATCCCACTTGTTTTCCCACATAATTTGTGGAACATGAAGAAAATATAATCATCGGCATCTATGCTTTAGACCCAGATCATCCAGACTTAATGATGTTGTACCATACTGTGATGATGCGCTGGAATTATTAAGTTGTTCTGCTGCTCAAAACTGGCATTGTGGCCGGACAAAAATTGGCATTACTGAAGGCAACAACTTCCCCTGATGGCAGCCAAGTTGTATTGCCTACATCCTCTCTGACCATCTCATGTGTTTCTTCTCATACCTACCTGGGCAGGCTTCACAGAAACACACTCCATCCCTGCATCCTTTCCTCTGTCAGCCCAGTTCAGTTCCTACTCCTTCCTCACACTCATTGCGAGCCTCTCAGTTATTCTGTTTGTCTTCTTTTGAGTTTTCTGTTCATCTGACTCAGCTAGCCACCCCAGTTAGTCCCGCAGTTCCGGCTGCAGTGCCTCTTCTCTGGCCACCCTCATCTTTCTCTTCTTTCTCTGGCTTTATGCCATAGTATCCTCATTGATCATTAAGTTGATTTGGCCAAACTCTTTCAGCCCTCTCTCGATCTTTTCAATCATCCTACAGAGTAACATCAACTTGGGGTTGATGCAGCTGGGTCATCCACTCGGCCCCTGTTTGTAGGACCTCACACCAGCAGAGTTCACCCTGGCCACCTTCCTTTTCATGAACACAATTTGCTCCATGGGTGCCATTATTAGCATATTTTCCTTTTCCAGATCTTTGAGTAGTAGGCCACAATTACGCTCATCTACGGTCTAAGGCTTCGCCCTGATATAAAGTGACCTGCTGTTGTTAGCCGTCTCTAAAGCTGAGTTAAAGACAAAAGCCTGGTTAAAAACTAGAGGTGACAGAACCTTCTTGGTGGCAGCACTGAGGAACAGTCTCCCTCTGCCTGTTAAGCTCTCTGTGTCATTACGTCAGTTTAAGTCTAGTCTAATATTGCATCTATTTTCTCTGGCCTTCAACACCAGTTAAAAAAAAAAAAAAAGAGGAAAAAATTAGTACTTCAGGGTTTCCCCCAGAAGGCTGGCTAACCCCAGTGGTCGGGGCACTGAAGTGGCCCACCGTGTTTTTGTATTAAAAAATGTTAAGTTGACAGGAAATATAAAATATTACTGGGTTATTATGCTACTGGAAGATATTGCCGACAATACTTATACCCACAATTATAGCTTTAAAAACAACAAATAAAACAAATACAATTAAAAGAAATCTCAATAATTTACACTTCTGTTAAATCCAACTTAATCAGTCAGTCATCAGTCAGTGGATATAAAAACACAATGTAATGCTGATCACATTTAGAACCGACCCATAAATGAAGTAAGAGAATATCCACTGATTTAACGGTTCAGCATACATGAATTAAAATGTTTTAAATAGTTTAACATTTAAATAAAAATTTTAAGGAGCTGGCAAGTTCAAAGAACAATTTTCATAGTTGGTTTTGTTACCTGAGCTACAATCTGATGCTGTGAGTTCAGTCTTTGAGTTTGAGCTCTGTTTGTTCACAAATACATCTTAGTAAACTAACTGATTGCTTTTAAACTTTGCCAATTAAACTGGGCCTCTGTCCACATTTCACTAAATCCATGTTGAAATGCTGTTAAAGGTGCTGAGGTTCTTAGCAGCAAGCTAAATCAGATTCAGCTCAAGGCTGAAGCCTGAGGCCTTGAGGAGAAGGTTGTGATTAGTACAACCTTGGACCGGAACTGAATGATGAGTTAAATTCGCTGCACTGCGCATCTCTCCTCTGTATATAGAGGGAGAAAAAGGAAGATTTAATTTATGTGGCTTTAGTAGTTCTTCCATTTCGTGTCTATTGAGTTTTAATAAGCGCCATAGAGACTGTTTTGGTTGCCTGAGCTTTATGGGACGAGTTTTCATGACAGCCCATCACATCACCACCCCTGCACCAACTCTGCCTGACTGCAGCCAAGGTAATTCATGTTGTGCAGTTTGATGCAATGTGTTGACACAAAAAATAAAATAAAATATACCAGCATGCTGCGCACTACGAGGCAAGCTCGAAAACTCTTCCACGGGTTAAACCACCTGCCCACTAACACAGCTGCAAATTGGGAACTTCAACCTTAACAGCGCAGACACAGAGACAGTGTGTTGAGACTATAAGAGAATAATTATATAAAACTTCAGGCTCGTTATATTCTCTTGTCCTCCCGGATTCAGTGATGCCATGCGTGGAAACAAAAGCCACACAGAGATAACAATCAGCGCTCCATGTAATACATCTTCAGAGTTTATTCCTACATTTAAAAGTATAAAATCACATTGACAACACAGGCACTTTAAACACACTAAGACAGACAGAAATAGAAAAAACAGGAGAAAGGCAAAAACACGCGTTTTTTGGAGATTGCCATGCGGCTGCAAATAGCAAAATCTTTGTTTTAATTTATGTAATTATGTGATTAAGGCGTGTTGTTCTCCTTGTATGGTTACAACTAGTTTTAAATTACTAAGTTGGGACATCCGAAGCAATTTTATTACCTTCTGAGATCTGTTTAATTTCAGGACTATGGTGCTTCTCTAGACAAGGGAGACCAAAGGTCATTTCACAGCAAGGTCTTCTTATGCCAGTTTGAAATGTGACGTTACTCCTAATTCCTGGTTGGAACAAAGCCTCTAGTCTTTTACCAGAGTTCAACCAAAGTTAACTTGTCTTAGGCCTATTTTATTTCCCTGTGGAGCAATTCCTACACAGATCTGTGCAGTTATTTTAAATTGACATGAAGCCTGGTACACAAAGTGGTTCAGAACTTCTCCATCCTCTTGGATATAAGCACCGATTTGACGAATTAAAGACTTAGTATTCCTGAGCATTTTCAAACGAAACACATTCATTCTAATCATTTTCCAATTAATATGCTAGTTTTGATTGTATTTAACTAACTGATATTACTGTTTGGCCTGGGTTAGAGGCTCCAAGTAGTTGTTAATATAAAACTACAAATTAGACTAGTTCAAGTCATGTTAATTTTAACTAAATGGTATTCTACCAATTAAATTGCAATTATTAAAAGTATTATGTGTTGTTAGTTTGTTTTTCCTTAAGTTTTAGTGTTTCTCTGTGGGAGATGACTTGACTTGTCTCCTCCACTGCCTGTGTGCCAGAGTTAATTTATGGCGTAGTTCCTTCCTGATAACAGACATTCTTTTCTGCAGGACTAACTTAAAGACCTCTTACTCAAACTAATCCTGCTCAATCTACCTTTTTCACATGTGATAAGATTAACTGTATAAAACTCTACCAATATTCAATGTTTCTCAACAAGACATAAACACACACGCTGCATATAATGCTTCGTTCACAAAGAAATATCATTCTCATTCTAAATCCGTACCTCTAAATGCACACCTATGAACATTGAGTGCAACTCAATGTGAACATTTGCGGTTCACATTGAGCTGCGCAGGCAGATCAAACACGATAGATTTAAGCTCGACTCTTACCTTGATGAATTCCCCAAAGAAACATGGATCCTCACAGGGGTTGATGTAAATGTCCACACAGGTGAGCCTGTATCCAGTTTGAGTGAAAGCAGGTGCGCAATCTGTGCCAAGGTAAACTTCAGAGACAAGCAGCGCCAACGTGCAAGGCGCCAGCGGTGTGATTGGTGCGCGCTCCCTGTTCAATTGATCAACTATAAAAACTATTTTAAAAAAAACAAAAAAACAACAACAAAAAAAAGAAAAAACTGTAAACCCATCTTTCTTTCAGGAAAGCCAGTAAATTGCTCACTGCATCAGAGATGCTTGCAGTGTGTATTATTTATTTTATTCTTTTTAAATATATATATGAAAACAGAAAACAAAGCTTAGCCTGGAGGGGGGCGAATAAAGCCTGGCAGCTGCCAGGCTTCTACCATACTGGGGAAAAATCTATTTAATTGTTTTGAGTTTTTGGTGCATCACTGAAAATCAAATTAAGTATGTTTTGGTTTGTATTCACATTATTATTTTCTTGGCATTTCTCTGCCTATTTTATTGTTACTTATTTCTTAATTTAGTGTTTTTCTACCTATGATGTTGGAATTTTGTGAAGCACTTTGGTCAGCTGGGACCAAACACATAGTAGATTCAGCAAATAACAGTGTGAACACACATAAACACAACAGTCGTTTTAAAACAACACTGTGAGAAAAGTTCTGCGGTTTTCTCAGTGTGCAGAACTGTTCTCTAAAGGTCAAGAATATTCTGGTGAAAAATCTCTTAATAGAGACAAAAACAAGAACAACCCAACCAGGGTGAGTGGAGGGGCTGACCCACCCACCAGAAAATGGAAGGAGTCTTTTATCACAACCACTGGAGAAGCTGAGGAGGCATCAATCTGAACCAATGGAGAAGCTTTTCTCCATTACCTTACCTCCCGAGGTTGAGGTAACCAGAGAAGCAGAAGTAGCTGGAACTGATGGTGGTTTGTTTAAAATCTGGGCAAATGCAGCTTGTTAGTTCCACTCCACCTCATCAAAAAGATCTGACTTTAAAACTGTTTTTGGACTGACAACAGCACTCACCCATTCCAAGACAAGGTGAGGGTGGGATATTGGTCATGTTTAGTTCTCATGTTTTTAAAGAAGTTTCTTATGCTTTCACTCTGGTGGGGGTCTGCTGGTTCCATTTGATTGGTTTCTTCTGTCATGATATGTAGATAAAGAGGACCCAAATGCAGAGCGGCAAAGGTGTTGAGATTAATCGTTAAATGAGAAATGAAGAACACAGGAAATACAGGAAGCCAAAACAGAGCAAAAACAGGAATCCAGGAAATGAAGACAATAGGGATATATCAGGAAAATAATGGAGAGATTACATGATTTGACAGGAGGAACCAGAAAGGAAGAACTGAGAATGAGTTGTATAAATACTGGAAGGTTGATTACTTGGCAAGAATCAAATGATCAGAAGCGGGTTGAAGGTGCCGCATGAGGTATGGAGAGAGAGAAAATGGGACAAGAGGCCGGAAGTTGGAGGGATACACAGTGGACTAGGAAATAAATCTAACAATAACTAGACCTAAGAAACATAACTAAACTAGAGTAACAGTAACCAGAGGCAAAAAATAAACTAGAATTACTGAAAAGAAATGAACTAAAGAAAACAAAAGCAAGACTGGTCTAATCAAAGCAAGATATGAATAATAATAAAACCTCAAACCAACCCACAATCCTAACCCAAATAAGGAGTGATACATGGTTTGGATGTGCAATTGAAGGGAGGGCATGTTGTTGGCAGTCTACAAAGATTGAGTGCACAACTGATTAATGGTGCAAAAATGGCTCAAACCGCCCTATTTAAAAGAGGATTTTATAAGTTAACAATCGAAACAAAGCTCTAAGAAGCTGTATATAACTCAGTCAAGTTGGCCCCTTCCCCCATCACACACACACTTTCTGATTTGGTACCCAAGAAAACTACTGTGGGGAAAAAAGGATCTACTGAGGCTGTCTGTGTTGCTTCTGACTGAAGAAATTATGTGGTTTAATTACTCTGTCCATAAGCTTCTACTGCAATTACAATGAATCCATCTTAATTCAGAACTTCTGCAGGTTTTCTCAAAAGCTGTCAAAGTTCTATTCTTTTAATTGTATATATTGGTACTACAGTTTATGCTGCCCTCACAATGTGTTGGTCTTGCAAAGCTAGACAGCTAGCTAACACCTGAGTTGAAAATAATCCAGTCCTTGATAGTTTTCTTGTTTTATTTTGCAACTCTTTTCTGGTTTGTTTTGTAAAACTGTAACAAGCACAAAAGGATATATCATCCACAGACAAAATACAGAAAACAACTAGACAACACCAAACAAATGGCTTCCGACTATTACTAATTAGCTAACTATGTAGCTTTGTATTTTGGTTGGGGAACATAGAACGCTTTCTTATGAAATATTGCACAATACTGAAATATTAACTAATAAAATGAACTTACAGACAAATAGTGTTCAGGGGACAAACGTGTCTGAAGGACCCCAGCATACAGCTGGACAAGGTGTGGATGAAGGCTCTGTAGTTTCACTTACAATTTAACATAGGGAAACTAAACAAAACATAATGCTGGAGTCAGCAAACATTTGACTTGATGATGAACACAGATTTATCAATAAATCAAGGGTAATTTTCTGCCTTTAGTGTTTTAAAAACCAGGGATAAGTGGCTATAGTAAGTAGAAAATACAAAAATCTTTATTTAGATCTCTGTACAGTCGTTGTAAGAGGACATGGTAAAATGTATTGAAGCATCATGGAAAGAATATTTTAAAATATTGCAATATTTGTCAACTAGTCCATTTTAATTATTAATTTTTAAATATTTTTAAAAATTTCCTTACTTTGAACTTCTGTATTTTCCTTACAATAATAATAAATCACACCATGCCCTTTGTATGCTACTTCTAGAATCTAATAAATAGTCTCTGAGTTTGCACATTAAATGACTAAATGTGATTTAATGATGTGATGAATTGTCTGCCTGGCTAACAAAGACAGTTATTGCAATTATTGAAATATACCTCAAGATGGCAGTGCAGGACGATTTACTCCTCTGTACAGGACTGGTCATGTGGATTTTATGGCAAAAAGGGGATAATCCCATCCATACACTGCTTACACCATAGGGTATCACAGAAGTGAGATGTGATCTAAACAATGCAGTAGCACAAAGACACGTTCCCTCACCTATTGAATAAGAAGAAGAACATTGTGTAATTATTTATGTAAGGCATGAGGTCAAAGTTTTTACAATTATGGAAGAATTATTTTGGGGCTTTTAGTACCGTCCTGAAGCAAATATTGACAAATAAAAAGATTTAGAAATGTGTATATGACACTCCTGTCAAAAGGCACTAGCACCTTATGATATAGGTGTCTTAAAATAGGTTTACCCAGCCATATCTTGTTTTCATTTGTTGGTTCTATTGCATTTTTAATTTTTACTTATGTCGTACTGATTTGTGTATTATGTGATTTATTTCATGGGATTACAGATAGAATTTAGCACTTCACTAAATGCAGTGTGTTTACAACAATATTGTATGTTCATTCATCCCATTCAAATAAATGGGATGACCAAACAACTAAACATAAGAAATTCACTTAGTATCGTCTCATCATTACAGCGCCCTAACAAAGCCAAAGTGGATGTGTTCATGTAGAAAAAGCCTCCAGAATAGTCTGGCTTAGGATAAGTAGTTGTTGGGAGGTTGAACATGCCCTAGTAAAAAATATATATACTTTAGTATATTAAATTTTAACCTACTTTAGCATACTTTGATTTATGTACTTAAATTGTACTATTTACTACACTACAGTACTTACATTGTTTTAGGCTACAATTACATGGAAAGATTAATTACAGAAGATGTTCAAGGTAATTCAAATATTTTGCTTTATTACTGACATTTTAAAATTGTCCAATTTTACTCACAACTTTATGAACTTTACATGAATTCAGTTTACACGTCAAAAGTGAACACAATGAACATGAAAATTTAAGTGACAAAAAAACCACCAAAGTTATTACTTTAAAGAACAAAAATTATAATTACATTGTGCTTTCAATATATTACCATTTTGGTAACACTTTATTTGATCGGGTGTGCATAAGACTGACATGACACTGTCATAAACATAACATAAAATCTGTCATCCAACTTTTAAAGCAAGTTCTCATTAAAATTGTCATTATTTACTGAATGACACATCATGACACTGTTGGTATGTTCCCAACAGGAGTTATGTCATGTTTATGACAGCATCATATCAGTCTTATGCACACCCCATCAAATAAAGTCTTACCAAAAATTTTTTCAAGAGCCATTATACTATAAGACAATTGTACAAACTGTCAATACATTCAAAGTTTACAAACAACAAAATTATGAAAATCAGCACAATAAAACAATAGGTACACTTTAGAGGAAATGTGAAAACTGTTCCACCAAGGTCAGAGTATTGTTTTAATTCAGTCTCACAGTATTCCAGTATTACTGCAGACAAACTGACATTTCTCCTTCCTAAAAACAGTGAAGATCAACGACAGAACATTCCTATTCACTGCACTTTACGGAAACCTACAAAAAATAACAATAGAACAATTAAACAGAGAAAGCATTTGTATTTTAAAGAGTACACAAAAATGGCAAATAAAAAAATAATACTTACAATTTTAAGACGTTGTGGACTCGCTATGTATGTGGCATCATCAGAAGTGATGATGATTGGGACCGAATGCCTCGGGTGGAAAAACATTTCTGGGTGTCTTCTTTGCCTGTTTATGTTAGAAGTAGAAAAAAATAGTCAGCAATATCATAGAATCAGTTGATGTTGGCATTAACTATGAAGCTGTTTTAAGTGTGGACTTAAGGAGACAAACTACCTTAAAAGCTTTCCATCCATGATCTGAACACACTAATCTTTGCAGGGTAGTGAAGGGGGCTGGTGGTGCTCATCTCTAGCAGTCATCAGATGAGAGGCAGGGCTCATCCTGGACAGGTCACCAGTCCATCACAGGGCCCTGAAAGTCAAGAACAAATAAAATGTATGAAAGAGAAATGTTAGATTAACAAGGGGAAAAATTCTGTCCAGTTACCTTTAAATCAAATCATGTTTATTAAGCACTTGGTGTTGGTAACACACCAGTTTTTGTTGTTGAAAATGTAGCTGGCTCCTCATTAAAACAAAACAAAACAAAAAATACTTACACCATTAAGACGATGTGGAGGTTCATCCTCAGAGCTGGTTGGTGATCTGGTGGAGTCAGAGCTTCTGAGATGGGAAAGTCTGAGTTTCCTAACACCTGATTTCTCTGGCTTCCTCTTTCATCTTCATTTGCTTAGACTGCAAAAATATGTTGAAGATAAAAACATTGATGAACAAGTTATAACAACCTCACAATATCAAAGTCTCTCTGTCTTATGGAGCTTAATTAAAATCAGGTTTAGTTTATGAATAAAAGTATAAGTCGCAACAAACAGCCTCCATGCATTTATAACATGAAGCTGAATGATTGCTATAGTAATAATCATACAAGTCACAATAAAATTGATAAAATAATTATTTATGAAACCAACGTAAGCTATATATCTTTACTGCACTGTTTATAATTAAATGAAGATAATTAATAAGCAAACTTACCACTAGCTAGCAACACGTTAGCAGCCTTCGTCCCTCCGGGCTCCTTTTGTGACACACATTTCATTGCCATCGGTTGTTGTCCCGTTGTGTTGTCGTCTAACTCGGACTAGGACGTCACCAGCTTGAATTTACCAAAATTAGTAACTATTGTCAAGACCCTCTCTACTTTTAAGGAAATATTATGCGAGTAAAAATGGCGAATTTGAACAGCGCCTGTTATCTTCCCTGCGTTCAAGTTTTTTCTTCTCTTTATGGCGTTTTTTTTTTAAATGAAAGTGTGCAATACCGCCACCGTCTGGTCTGGAGTGTGAACTGGAGCTAATCCTGTTGATTATAGATCTTACATCATTATCTGAAAATGGATTGGGTACTTTCTTAAAAATTACATCATGATTATAATTTTTTTATTCTTTGCAATTTTAACAAAAATAGTAAAAGATTATTAAGGCATACTTTTAGGTACTTAAAAAGTATGCCTAAAAATTACATGAAAAGTACTTTATAGATGCCTAAAAGACATACTTCTGCATATGTATTAATTAGTTTTATTTTGTAGTCAGTGTTGCTGCCCATGTCCCTCTTGAAAATGAGATCTGGATCTCAATGGGGTTCATCCGGTTAAATAAAGAAAACAAATAAAAAGGCATATTTTATTAGCCTAAAATTTACACTGAGATGTAATTTAAAACATAGTGAAA
>NW_015114827.1:30773-43349 GCF_001443285.1 Poecilia latipinna
GAGCTAATCCTGTTGATCTTACATCTTATCTGAAAATGGATTGGGTGCTTTCTTAAACAACATTACATCATGATTATCATTTTTTTAATTGTATGCAATTTTAGTAAATAGTAAACTATTATTAAGGCACTTCAAAATTCATACTTTTTAGGTACTTAAAAAGTATGCCTACATATTACATTAAACACACTTTAAAGGTGTCTATAAGACATACTTCTGCATATGTATTAATTAGTTTTATTTTGTAATCGGGTTGCTGCGTGTTGCAGACTTCTGCCCAGGTCCCTCTTGAAAATGAGATCTGGATCTCAATGGGGTTCATCCGGTTAAATAAAGAAAACAAATAAAAAGGCATATTTTATTAGCCTAAAATTTACACTGAGATGTAATTTAAAACATAGTGAAATTAATAATTTAAAGTAGTGTTAAGTGAATTTAAAAAAATTCTATTTTGAGCATATATTTTAAAATATACACAAAATATATCTTAAATATACATGAGCAAGTGTATATTTACACTTGGGCAAATATATATTTTGTTCACAGAAAGTATACTTTTATTTAACATATTTATTAAAAGTGTATTTTGGTACAATTATGTCTAATTTCGAAATTGGTACAAGTATACTTTTAGTATACTTCAGATAGATTTATAGGTTGTACACTTAATACTTAGTATACTTAAAATGTACCTTCACAAATATAAGTATGTTTGAAATATACTAAAGCATACTTTTTTTTCACCTGGGTGCACTCTATGATTCAAAAAAAAATATTTTAGGTTATCTTTGCTGTTAGAACACTTTAGCATAATGTGAGAAAAATTTGGAGTCAACTTTGTTTTGAACAAAAAACAGTTTTCATATCAGACCAGAAACAAAACATTTCTAGATATGCAGTGAATGTAGCTTTGTCACTCACAGCCCATCAGTCGCTTTTTATACCCAACTGGCAGGAACAAAGGAGAAGGGCAGCCTGGCAGAGACGCAAGATGCAGTCAGGAGCTTTTTGGGCCACCTGCATCCCCAGGGCATTTTATTTGGGGCATCCTGGACCTCCAGGACTTTCATTTTTTTCACTTTGGAAAGTATTGACACTCCCTGAGCCGTCAACCCTGCACCATTGATTTGAGCTTCCCCTTGACCAAAGCTGCTCCATAGTATTGATGTGATTAATTAAAAAGAAAATGGTTTTTAGTACGGCTCGCTGCACAGACAGAGTCAGCAGCGGTGAGACACGGGGGAGGGGTTGTTGCACGCATTGATCCATTTAACCACATACACACTGACAGGCACTCTACAGAGACAACAGGGAAGTGTATGAAAAACATTAACCCACAATGCACTGCAGAGTTTTGACAGATTCCTGCTCTAGGGCTGCTGAATTTATGAGCCATTACTCCTGCCAGTCCGATATCTACTTGGTGCATTATGTTCCATGTCATGTGTCATTAGCTATATAGTGACTGACATCCATTGAGGAAGTCAATGCTGACTCTGGACAGCTGAGATACTTCAGTGTGTCCTAGTTGGGCTGGGATGGGGCCACACTTTATTATTTACTTGTGCATCCTCTTGGGTTTATCCCTGCAGTTATCAGAGGACAATAGTACATCCTCCAAACTATCACAGTCAACATTATATCCTGCGCTAAGACCTGGCTGTCTCCTTTTCATTTTTCAGAACACAGTGACCTTTTATAACTTCATTGGAGAGACTGTATATGTTCTGTTTAGAAGGTAGCATAAACGGTAATTTAAATATATTTAGATTTCATGTTTGTATAACAGTTTTTGGAATAAAATGTTCCAACTCATCACGTTTGCAAATTAAAAAAGAATATTAATGGGAGCTGAAGGCAATTGAAAAGCAAAGACTGAACTGAAATTTTGGAGGCTGGTTGAATAGGCAACATATTAAATCTGTAAAAAATTTTCTTCAGAGATTTACATACATAAATGAAAACAAGGATTATGTTGTGTACTGATATTCACAACATTACTCCTGTTAGCCCGATATCTAGTTGGTTCATCATGCTCCATGTCAGCTGCCATTAGCAAATGACAGGAGTTAATAGTAATGGTCTTGTTGTATCTGTTTACTTTTAGTGGAAGGTCAGTGTTTAAGGAAGCGAGCACAATAAAACACTATGTAATCTATGTAGCCCTGACATTTCATCAACTGATCGATTCAGCTTGCTTGTAGAATGAGTTTGTTCAGAGACTAGAAAAGGGTCAGTAACTGTTAGTTAATTGGGGAAGTGATTAATAAATCAAAAGCTGTATGCCCAGTAACTCAAACAAACCCAGTTAAAGATCCTAAATGAGTTGGCAATGGGAAAGTGATATTTCAAGTTTGTGTACAGGATCAGCTAAAAACTGACTGAGACTATAACCACCATCAATAATCAATTTATGACATACTTTAAAATGTTGTTTTAGGATTAATTAATAATGTACTCTTAGAATTTGTTTCCAGCACTTTCCACCTCCAACAGGCTTTAAATACCATTTGGTTTGAAGTCTTCAAAGAACATTTTTGGCTTTTACAAATATAGGTGAAAATTTTATTGGTCATCAGGGAAGAGTCAGAGTGGTTCAGTTTGTATGCAATAATATTAGGAAACAATAAATAGCTTTAAACATGAAAAAAATTGTGAAATTCTGCAGGATTAATAACAATTTCCAAGATACTGATTGAAAAAGTGATTATTTTTAAAATATTGGGAAGATAAAAAAATGCTCGCATATGTTAATATATTGATAGTACATTAACAGAAATTAAGTGACAAGAAATTTTCCTGGTGTGTTCCCAGTTTACTGTGATGAGATGTGTGCAGCTATAATGTGTCTGTTGTGATCTAACATCATGTGTCCCTTTGTGTGTTGAGCTTATTGTATTGAATGATTTGCTCTTCTTTTCTTTGTTAGCGGTCCATCCCATGTTTTTTATTTCTGTAGATATAAAATGTCTCAAAAGGTTTATGAAGAGAAGGAAATTGCATGCAATAAAATTACAAGAAATACAACAAAAACAAAGAAAATAGTTTAGTAAAGAAGAGTTGCTGTTGTATACTGTTTCAGCAGACATATGCACTAAACTTCTTCATTAGCAGAGTAAAATAAATAAACAGCCAAATAAAAGCACCTAAACATAAAAAAATAGTGTGTCCTTTATTAGTGAGCTTTGATATAATTGCACTTTACCTTCCTCAACACATCCTGCTGTGGATCAGGCTTTCTGATGAGATGAAGCGAGAACAATTTATAAACAGTAATTAGGGAAACCACATGTCTCATGTATTTAGTGAAGCAGCAATTTGGAGCGAGAAATATTGATGTCATTTTGTAACATGAGCTGCACTTCCACATTTGACCAAAAGGGGGCAGGATGATCCTATGGGTGTTGTAAAGAGGGTTGAAGTTGGTTGTGTCCCTCTGTGATGGAACAGATATGGTTGTAACATGTTTATTTCCGAACATGTCTGAATATGTGTGGTTTTCAAACTTCTAGCTTGAAATGTCCTCCAGGTGAAATGAATCCTCTCTGCAGCATAAAGAAAACTAATCACACACTGCCTTACCTCTAGTAAAGTGCAAGGTCCTGTTTTTCATGGAATTAGAGGTTGCTTAAAAGATGAATAACCACTATTCTGAATATAAGCTTAGAAGAATGTAACAAATATAACCCTAGAAATAATACTTGAAGACAATGTGAGCTCTCATATAGCCTCTTAAATCTTTTAATGTTTCACTTTTGCAGCTTTTTCACCTTAAATGAACAGATTAGACAACATGGCACAGGGACCAAATCTGGCCCATAATAAGATTTTATAATAGAACTTTCAAGACAACAGTTGTGTTTGTAAATATTATTTTATTTATCAAATCAAAGCAGTTTTATTTGTATGCTGCCGATCCAGTTCTACTCAGTTTTATTTATATAGCATTAATTTAAAACAAATGTCCTCTCAAGACATTTTACAAAAAAATAATTTAAATTCAATCATGCATTCCTATTGATCCTAGTTATAAAACAGTACAGTATGCTCAACTAATTATTCAAAATAGTTTAAAAAGTTTCTACCTAAGGAAACAGAGATTGCATTGAGACATTGACTTGCCACATTCACTCCTCCTGGATGAGAATCTAGTGACAGTTGCTTGCTTTGTCATTGACTTTACAGCAGTCCCTCATATAGAGCAAGCATGTAGTGATGGTGGAGAGGAAAAACCCATGTAACAGGAAGAAATCTCCAGCAGAACCAGAACCAGGCTTGGTGCAAGCGTCTATCTGCAACAACCAACTGGGGTTTTAAGAAGACAGAGAATTATGTACAGAAACAGATAAACTGATCAGGATTGTTTTTGATGTTCATGAAAGAAAATAAATTAATAGCAGGAGATAGAGAACAATAAGTTGATAGAAGCATGATCTCAGTCGATGCCGTGCTCCAGGAAGGAATCACAGGCAATCGGATTGAAAGACCAGGGGCCTCATGTATAACGCGTGGGTGCGCACAAAAAATGTGCGGCGCCTTATTTTGCGCACAAGTCGGCATGTATAAAAATGAACGTGGCGTGAAAGTTTGCGTTAAAGTACGAACATTTTTGATTTGCTATGAAAATGTGCTGCAGCCATGCAAACTTTTTCTGTGGACAATATCAAACCACACAGCGTCAAAACTCACCTAAATACACTGAAATCTGATTACATCCTGTGTTATTTAGACCAAGAAGCACCAAACCCGATGTGTTTAATGATTTTAATATTTTATTGTTTAAAAGTAAACGATTAAACTGAACCCCATTTATCCCAAGACAATAAGCTAACACGCACACAAAATAAAGAAAATAAAAATAAAAGAATGTGAAAATCTCGCTTAATGTAAATAGTACTTTTTCTCAGTTTTTGTCTCATAAAGATGTAACGCATTGGTCCGTGAGCCGAAGCGCATGGAATGCATCTGCGGCGTTTCATTTTCACTAAAAATGAAACCCCAAAACAGGTTTGGATCAGCAGATTAACTCAAACCTGCTGATTAAAAATAATCAACAGGTTTGATTATTTTTAAGGTGATCAAGGTGTGTGTGCAATCACACGTATATAAGTAGTTGCGCAAAGGTGAGCTGCGTAAATGTGGAGAGCTTTGGCTCTGGTGGAGAACATCCCAATGGAAGGATTCAGAGGGAGCGTTTGTTCCGAGATCATATTGATCTGCTGGGAAATGTTGATGATGGTTTATTAGCGTTTCCAGACTGATCATCCTGGATCTCTGAGCAAAACCTAAAGAAGGAGCCGTGCGGTACCGGTACCGGTCTAGCTGCAGTCATCCTTCAGTCGAGCCGCCCACTTTGTGAATGCCCACTTTGTGAATGTGAATAATTATTCTGTAAATGTACAATATGCACATGATTCCACTATTTAGAATAAACGTCCACTTTCCCCACTCGAAGGACTCTCTGACTCTCTCTCTGTCTTTAAATCCCGGCTGAACGCGGTACTGTTCAGACAGGCATTTGCACGATCTCTTTATTTATTTATTTTTTTATTTGGATTTTTTTTTTCTTTAAAATTTATTTTTATTTTGTGAGGTGACATTATGTACCCCCAAAGCACCTTTTAAATAAAATATATAATAATTATTATTTTAAGTACTTATACTATTTCAAACAATGACGTTGCCATGGTTACTGCTTCACGTGGTGATAGACTTCCGGGTATTTATACTGATTTACATATGTATTTAAGGGTGGCAACAGGGGGGACCAGCAGCTGTGCTCTATTTCCCGCAAATTAGGATTTAGAAAGGAAAGGTGCGCCACGTGCGTGCGCACGGTTTTATGGATCCGAATTTTTTTGTGCGCTGCACTTTTCAAAATTTTTCCGTACCCAAGTTTTAGTGTGAAAACTGAGCACTCTTTTATGCATGAGGCCCCAGATCTCAGTCCACAATAGCACCTTTGGGATGTGGGTGAACAGGAAATTAGCATCATGGATGTACAACCAACAAATTTGCAGTATGATGCTATCATGTCAATATGGACCAGACTCTCTGAGAAATGTTTCCAGTACCTTGTTGAATCTATGCCTCAAAGGATTAAGGCAGTTCTGAAGGCAAAAAGGGGGTCTAACCCATTACTAGAAAGGTGTATCTAATAAAGTAGCCGGTGAGTGTACAGCGTGATTAGTTTGGCTACAAATCATTTTAATATCTAAAAAATATGACAGTTAAATATGATTTAATTTACTCTCCTATTACTAAACATGAGTTTGCCAAAAAAATTATGACAATTTTGCATTTAATAATTTGTTGAAGTATGATCTGTCTGAGTGACAAGGTTGTTAAAGGTTCAGCAGTAGATGTCGGTAATAAATGAAGCATCAAGTAATGAACCTTTGGGCAAAACAAAGTCCTGGAAAGCTTCATTGCTTCATGAGACTTCAGTTGGCCATCACTACGTGGAAGCACAAGAAGGAACCAAGGTGGCACATAGAACATAGTCCAGGAAGCCACAGGTAAAACCTTTAAAAGAGATCACAATGTCATCAATATATATCATATGGATAAATGGGGATATATATCAGTATCAATATCACAACATCTTGGATCATCAGAAATCTCAGAATAATCTCAGAGAGGCACACAGTAAGATAGAAGACAAACACTCAAGACTCTGTTGGACTGGCAACTGGCTCCTCTAGCTGATGAAGCAGATGATTTGCAGGTGTGTAAGGTCCACCCTCCAGTGAGCAGCAACGCCCTGGCTAGTGGAACACTGTAGAAACTGAAAGAGCCCATCCAGAACCCAAACTTCAGCTTCCAAACACACATATGTATTAAATCTTATGATTGTAAGTGAAAACATGCCTTGAAGCTGATTTTTTAAAAAGATTTTTAGTGGTGCTGTGGACGAATCAGTGGAATTTAGAGCCAAATGTATGGCAATGGTGTGATGTCTTACTTTGCCACGTCGCCACAGCCACACCTACCAGCAATAACTCTGTGCTTTAAAATACGTGAGACTAACTTATCTGTCATTTTGATTAGGTAAACGGGGTCAAAGATGGCTGTGATGGACTGGCAACCTGTCCAAGGTGTACCCTGCCTCTTGCTTGTTGACTGTTGGAGATGGGCACCAGCACCCCATGTAAGACAGTATATAGATATTGTCAAAGATGGAGTGCTCCAAGAAAAAAAAAAGTACCTTTCTGTTCTCAGCGGGTTTTATAAGCTCAGTATATGAAGCATAGGATACTCCAACATGTATGACTCATACTAAGCTTAATGTAAATCAACCCATCTGTGTGAAGGTTACAACATTTTGTTAGCTTTGGGGAGTGCCCAGTGCCCAGGCCATGCCTCCTAAAACATGCTCAGAAACTCAAGATTTTTATAACATTTAATTCCCCATCCATTAACTGCATAGTTACTAAAGATGTCAGGGGTAACTCAAAATCCCTGTAAAGAAATGTTTAAAGTTCAAGGTGTATAAATGTGAAAAATGCCAAAATTTGCCCTTTTAATATTTCACGCGGGAGACAATGTTTTGTTGAAGCTTGATGAGCTTCAAAAACCTGCATAAAATGGAGGAATAACAAGAGGAAACCTTTAAATTATAATAGATATTTGCAGTGCTTTCACTGCTCAGGCCTAATAAATACTTATGGAGCAGGATTTTTTTTCCATTCTTAATGATTCAAGTGTCAATAAGTTGTGGAGCTGTTTTATAAAGACTTAAATACTTTTCCTAGATACCATCTTCAAGGCAACCAGACAAAACTGAACAAACAGTTCTGGACAAAAACAGTATTATCTTAATCCTCTGCTGAGAGGACATCTGAAAGGAGATCACTGAACCTCACTGAGATTTTGATATCTGGCCCCTGACCATATGGACGTATGTGTGTGGTCAGACTCACAGTACGTGTGTATGGAGTCTTGTTTTACAAGCAGCTGTTCTACTATTTGCCCTCCCCCTCACACATGCACTGCCCCAATAGACACACACACGCTCACACACTACATATACACACACTACTCTTCAGGTCAAGAGGTCTGATGCTACTGCGAAATGGTTGAGCTGTAGATGGATTAGCAGACTGCGATGAGAATGCATTTATCCCCAGCTCATAGAAGAAAAGCTTCTTAAAAGTATCCCCAATCTTTCAGATGTCAAATGTCTTCTTGACTGCCAGTTTAGATGGATCACCCTGTTACCATGAAAATACATTCTCATCCCTTCCTCAACAGCTCATTTACAAGTATACATTTGTTAAAGATTCAACATTATCATAGCTGTTTTTCATTTGCTTAAAAATAGTCATATATACTGCTTTAATCCTAACCTAGGGCCACTGCCATCATTGCAGATGAGTTAATTAGAAACATTATTGATTCCCAAGGATAAATTGCTTCTTTTATGGTACCTATTCCCATCCAAGTGTTAAAACTTATTATTGCGGTATCATCTTGTTGGTCGATAATAAAATATTAGTTCTTGGACTGTAGTATATTTGTGCTAATAGTTTGCTTACTAAGTGCAAATTACAGAGAAAATAAACTTTTGCAGAGTATTCCCTGAAATCCAGCAATGTGTTTATTGAGACTAGATTTACAGTATGTTAAAATATAATTAAAAATCAACTACTTGTATCCATTTTCCAGTTCCTGACAACTCTGCATATTAGAACACTGACCTATTGTTAGACACAGTCACCAGAAGAGTATGCTGATATGTTTTTTTTCTGTCTCATAAACTTGCAAATCACGCAGAAAGAAATATACATACACTAATAACGTGATTGATCATATTTTTTTAAACAGCTATTGAATCTCAGATTTGTCTTCTGCTCATGTATTCTCCTTATAATGGAACTTTTATCATTTTATAATCCTGGTTTATTCATTACTGGAATATTTTAGTGTTTTAGTAACACTAAAATTTCAAACTGTGAGCATGATAGCAGTCAAAGTGGTGGGATGGGCAGTAGATCAGCCAGTAATATCCTATAAAGCTGCTGAAGATCTGCCATGGAAAGGAAGTAGTCACATAATCTACCATTGGGAATCATTGCAACTTCAAGAATGATTTTACTCTAGAAGAAGTTGGTTTTCTGCCTTACAAACAAATATATTAAGAAATGTCCTTCTTAATAGGACATTTCTTGATATGTCCTATTATGGACATATTAATAAGACATATGTGTATATATAACAACACATATAAATATATGTATTTAATAACATGCAGTGAGTTTACCAGCTTTTTCTCAATATGAATATGCACAATCTTCATAAAAGGAAAGCTGCAATGCTGCAATGCTTGTAATGAAAAAGACTAAATCCACAGAGGAGCTCAAATGAGACGGTGTCTGCATAAAGTGTATTTGGCATCTGTTGGAAGGCTTCATGCTTCCAGAGAGTGAAAGCAGATTATGTTAAAGCTTGAACAAGGTTTTTGCGGGGTTTTTTTAAAATCCCACAGGCATAATCTAATCTTATCTGTCTCAATCCAATTTTTAATGCTGGCTACACATAGGATTAAAGTAGTGCAGTTTGCTTTGTAGGCCATTTGACAGTGAAGCAACATCTGTTGCTGATGGCTGCAAGATATGCAGCTTAGAGTAGGGAAAGAGAGGAGTTGAGTTCAGCTTGAGTCATATGCTTACAGGATGCATCAGTGTGGAGCAGACATCAGCATATAGTAATGGCAAAATACAATTTCATATACAGTATGTTTTTGCTGAATCGGATATCATTGTTGAAGATAATTTAGCTAAATTAGCAACCTGCATATCAGGTTCCAGCTGAACAGAAACAGTTTTGTTTCTGTTCACACATTGTCTTGTTCTGTTCAGTGCTTGGGTGGGTTTAGGATCATCTGGTGACATCGTAACGTAAAGCAGTGCATCGTCTGGGTAGCTATGATACCTAATCTTATTTCCTGTTATAACCTGAACTAGTGGGAGCATATGGATTTTCCTGTAAAAGTGATTTGTCAAAATTGTTTTTTTATTTTGTTTTTTTATCAGCCATTTTTAAAACCTGTGGTGAAACACCTGAGGAGAGTGATGAGTTTACTATTTGAAACAGATCATTTGCAATGGCAGGCAGAAATTTCATAAGGAAAGTTGTGGATATGATATCAAGACAGCAGGAAGAGGGGCTTAACTGATTTAGAATTTCTTCTTAGCTTTTGTAGTAGAGTAGTTGAAATGTAGTTTTTTTCCTGCATTTGTTATGATTGGGCATAACATTGACATTGGTTTTGGTGTGTATGTGCAGATTAGCCCTCTTTTTTTATTTTCATCTACAAAGAATTTGGCAAATTCAAAGAAGGCCTTGTTAGTGGAGTTCAGGTGGTACAGTCACAGGAGGGTTTGTGAGCCTGTCAACTGTGGCAAATAACGCACAAACATTATTCATATTTTTGTTTATGATTGCTGCAAATGATGTTTTGCTTGCATGTATTATGTAGAGTGATAGCTTTGCAGTCTTTCTATGTAGATTTCATAATAAATGTGAAGTCAAGTTTTACACCATTTATGTTCAGCTCTACAACAAAGGTTTCTTTCAGATGTAACAATTTGTGTATTTCTCCACGGAGACTTGTCCCTCCTACACATAGCCTTCACTGTAATTGCAGAAATGGAATAGATGGTGTCTGGAAACTAAAGGAATTTTTCCAATGCAATAGGGGGTCACATACAAAGACTGAGTGTAGTTGATGATTCAGGTGGTTTTATATTAAGATGGCTAAATGGGGATATATAAGAGATAGTGAGAGCAAACAAATATTTGATGGATGACAGACAGATGTTCAATGGTAATTAAGCTTTTCGGGTGCACAACACCAACACATACTAACTTCTGGCAACATCAGGGCCATGCAGAGACCACTAAAAGGGGCAGGTGCTCAAAAGAAAAAAAAAAAAAAAAGGGGCACATCTAACCGCATTTTAGGACAGAATATTGACAAAGTCACACAGCTTTCAGAGTTTAATAAACAATGATAAATTACAAATTGCGAGATGTACAACTAGGTTTAGTACATGTTAACATAATAAAAACAGCTGCCTTGTAATATTAAATATGTTGTTCACTACCAAAAACTGCATGTTGATAATGGTAAGAACCTTTATTTTTTTGTTCTTAACCGCGGTACTCGCTCTGACCCAGTTGGTCAACAATCCACTACCCTTGGCTGCCTCTTTTTTGTTTCTGATGTCTTTCTTTATGTGCCATCTTTGAACTGAAAAAAACAAAACATAATGAATTATGAGCATAACACTATATTAAACCACATTACCAATTCTTTACCCTTGTGTTTAAACCAATATGTTTTTCAGTCCATAGCACAACATAACAATATTAATTTCAGAGAAAATGAGAATTCTGCTATGGAGTTCAATTTGTTTCTCAATTATTCTATAAAAAAACTAACCTCAATTAAATAAAATTAAACTGTGATCAAGACATTTTGAATTGTAACGATATTTTAAACAAAAAAAGTTCAGCTTAAAAAAACTTTTTAAATTAAAATCACAAATTTTTGTCTCAAAAAGTAAAAAGATTATTTGCAAAACAAACTTATTTGCGCATGTCATAAATCTTTTCTTGCTATTCCAAGTTTTTGTTTGTTTTGCTTGTGATTCTCACATGACGACATGGGCAGGGCAAAAGATTTCTGATGTGTGTAAAATAAAAGTTTATGTTTTGCAAATAACTTTTTAAGTTCGCAAGACAAAAATTAGCTATTTAATAAAAAAAAGTTGTTTAAACAAAACTTTTAGTTTTAAAAAAGAAATTACAATTCCAAACGTTTTGATTACAATTTTATTTTACGTAATTGAGGTTAGTTTTTTTTCATTGAATAATTGTGCAACAGATTTAACTGCATACTCTGCGAACCAGACCCTAAACTTACTTAAAAGTCTGGATTGAGTTTTTTCCCCTTCATTATTGACACACTTTTATTCGACAGGAGCAGCTTGATTGATTATTACATACATTATATCTATCATGGTAGTTCAGGGTGAGTTATTTTTAATTCTAACCGAATATCCTTTTTGGACTTTTATTTAAGTGCTATTCTCATTCAATATACATTTACCTAACGCCAGAATAAACACGATGTACATTATGCAGCAAAATAAATTAGAACATCGGACATATATCCATTATGGAGATGATAGGTTTTGGAGAGGCGATGTTCTGCCTAATGCATAAGAGATACTGAAGAATGACTGCTATCTTTAACGATACAGGGAAGAAGCTTTTTATTTATCTTGCTTTGCTAGCAAAGTCGTTAGCTAGCAGCTAGCTAATTAGCACAACAACAACAGCCTAATGTCTGTATGATGAAAATACCGAATCGATAGTTAAGAACAGTTTTTCCTCACCTGGCTGTCTCCTCCCCTCAGTAGTTCTTCAGAGTAAGCCAGACGCAGAGGCCTGTCAGTGTCTGTTGTATTTCATTACCTCTCTGCTTAAACTGCTGAAGCAGAAACGATACAACTTTCAATGTATTCTGTAATCTGACAAGTAGCAAGTCTACTCCACTTTATTAACAAA
>NW_015114827.1:47536-66454 GCF_001443285.1 Poecilia latipinna
ATATATATATATATATATATATATATATATATATATATATATAAATGACCACAAGGGCACTTGGGGGCAAGGAGCAAAAGGGGCAGGTACTCAAGCCCTCCCTTGCCCCCCGCACATGTCTGGGCAACATAGTTTCCAAACTCAGCTGTAACTGACAAAAAACTATAAACTTGATTAGGAGATATGCAATGAAAATGTTCAGAGAAAAGATCAAATAATATGAATCTCAATTAAAAAAAAAACCTAAATATTCTGCTTTTGTTGCTCGTTTTTGAACATATAAAGATTGTTGGATTCATTTTTGAGAACGTTAGGAACTCCCACATTATCTCAGAATTTATAACTAGAACTGTATCTCATAATTATCTTTGTTAATGGGGACATTAAGCTTGGGAACCACCCCAGTTGTGAAGTACAGGGGTGAACATCATGTTGTGCAGGTGTCTTTCTATAGGAGAAACTGGTGCACTTGATAAAATAAATGGAATCATGGGAAAATAACCTTAAGCTACGGTGCAAATGGCTCCTCCAAAGGGACAGTGACTAAGCATGCATACAAAGTGTTTCCAAAGTAACTTGTTAACAACAAAATCAATTTTTTGGCAATCAATGTTTAGAGATCATTTGTTTGTGAGGATCTGATTTTCATGATATTAATAAATGAGACTCTTACATATTCTTTTTCTCATATGTGATTTAGCAAACAGAAATAGCTTTGATAATTGTAACTGACCTAAAACAGGAGAAGTTTGGTCTGATTTAAGTTCAGAGAAAAAGAAGAAACATATTATCTAACATATGTAAACATTTGCTTTCAGCTGCAAGTTCACTTGTGGTTTCTCTTTATCCTAACCCAAAGGGATCAATAGAAGAGCTGTATTATTTTGCATTGTTTTTTATGGACAGGAATAATTGTTCAAGTGTGAACAGAATGAACTGTTCATAAAGGTGATCTTCATGACAACCTCTTGGGGCATTTCAAGTCATGTAACCATTTTTAGAGTGATCACTCAATTTGCATAATTATGATTATTCTGTTGACAAAAATAGCAGGGTCAGTTACTCTGTCATATTGATCAATGATTATTGTGATTCTAGAATTATATAACTGTAAAGTGGATTTAAACTTTGCAAGGCTTTATTGCAGAAATATGTTCTTTATTTTTTTCTCTTTAGCTTATGTGTTATTTCTAATAAAAAAAATATTCCAGTCTATATTATTATTAATCACAGCAGTTCACAGAAGAGTTAACTGTAGGCACTTCACCGAGAAGTCAGTCATGTAATTCTATTCCATTTACATCCAATACAATTCATGCCAGTAAAAGCAAAATGCTATTTTATCAGATTCGGTCAGATTCAAGTTACATACAAGCCAACCCATTCTAACAGTTAGTCATATTTTTGCTTTTTGGAAATAAAGAAAATCAACAGAGCGATGTCAACTCTGGAATGTTTCTCATACTCTCACTATGCCCATACACCTCTCACTCCAAATAAGGAAACTATATGTGGACAAAGCAATCACATTTTCCTAAAACAATGTTTGGGACTGGTCAGTTTGCAAACTGTTGTACTGTTGTAGTTTTAGTTACTAGTTTGACTGACATTTTTGATAGAGAGTGCTCTCCAGAAATCCAGGCAATTGCTTGGTTTGTGGGCTGGATCAGAACTAATACTGACACATGCCGATTACAGCACAGTTTGGACTCTCACATTAGATAAGCTCATAGTTTCACTGATCAGTTTTATCAGAATTATACCAGTTCCTGGATTAGAAAGATGGTGGTGTGTTTTATGTAGCTTGATGTCTGATTTGATTAGTTGGAGTGAATAGTTGAATGGTTCCCGAATATGGTCACTGTTGTATAATACAAGGTGTCAATCATATCATAAGAAGCACATTTTTTCCAGTGCTATGTTCCTTTTACACCCACTGTTACACATCATTTGTGTACTCAATAAAATCATGTCCACTCACCAGTAGTGATTAAGAAAAAGAAAAAAAAAGTAGAATTGCAAATATTGAGCTCTGTCAACTATTTTCTTCATTCCTCTTTTTCCCATGTTTCCTAAAAATGAAAATATCTTAGTTGCATTCTATTTTTTCATACTGGTTAGCGTGCTTCAGCCCCCATGCAAAAGAAACAAAAAAAGACGCCCCAAACCCTGAACACGCAAAAGAAACTCACCAGTGTAAAGATGGCAACAACTGGGATCATCTGGAGTGAAAAGAAGATCCAGTGACATTGTTTCTTTTTCAGACTCATGCAACTCAAAAATTAAGACAATAGCAATTTTTGAAAATAATGTTCACTTATTCTTTAAAAAATATTCTTGTCTGTAAATGTAAAAATGTATGACCTTTGAAAATTGATGTGTTTAAGTCATTGCCTTTTAGCCTTTTGTAAATGTCACATAATGTTATTGGGTTCTAGCAGCACAGGATCATTAATCTTTTCCATCCAAGCAGAGTGAGGAAACGCTAGTAGACTCACCATATCACTAAGTAGGTACATCAGTGCAGAAGTGTAAACATCATTTAGACACAGCAGTTTTTCTGCACAGATGGGTTTGATGTTGACAGAGGAAAGACTTTTTTTTTTAAGTGCAGTGATGTGAAGTGTTTGATCGATGCTTCCAGGATGGTTAGAAGCAAATATTAACCATCCTTGGAAGAGACAGGAAAATGGGTGGCTTTTCTTTCTCAGTATTATAGAACAACATTGTCTTTTGTGGCCCACTTTTCCACTCAAGCAAGCAGGGCAAGTGGTAATGCACATGCAGAGCCGTAAAGCAAGCAATCACTTACTCTAAATTTTACATTCTCTAAAACAATTTTATAGATTATGTTCAGGAGTTGGGGAGGCATCAGTACACTTCTTGTATTTATTCGGTTTTGCATAAATGACTGAAACACTTAAATTCATTAAAGTGGCTTTTTCCTTTTGAGACTGTTTAATTTTTCAAGCAATTCTGAAAATTTTATTGACTTTACCGGTAATTGCAATTTCTTTTCAGTATTATAGTCCATATTGTTATCTATATTAACTAATTCAACTTGTCTTTAGAAAGCATATACTTATTTGGAGGTTTATACTTCTTCAATACTTACTTACTATTTTGAGTTGTGTCTGTGTTGTATATTTCCCTTTTGTGTTGAATTTGAGAGGTTGCGTGAAGGGCGCTTTAGAGCAAAGTGTGCATTGTAAAAAAGAAAACCTAGATTTTACGGTAAAACGCCGGCAGCTATAGGGTTACCGAAATTCCACCGTAAAACAAAAAAACGATTTTTCCGTAATTGTTTTTTACGGTTGAATTTCGGACACCCCAGCTTCCGGCGTTTTACTGTAAAACAACAACAACAAAAAAAGATTTTACGTGTAATTGTTTTTTACGGATGAATTTCGGCAACCCCGGTTGCCGGCGTTTTACCCTAAAACAAAACAAAAAACCCCTAGATTTTACCCGCAACTGTTTTTAACGGTTGAATTTCGGCAACCCCGGCTGCCGGCGTTTTACCGTAAAACAAAACAAAACAAAACAAAACAAAAAAAAGATTTTACCTGCATGTCATAATGGAGTCTAATTTCTTAATCCACATGCAGAACACCAGGCAGAGAACAGAAATCAGTTAAAAAAGTTTATTGCAAACAAAATAATGATCAAGAATCGGGTTCTGGGGAAAGTCTGCAATCTGGATCACCGGAGCACTGAAATGTAAAAAAAAAGAGAGATGGTGAGTTCAAGAATTGTGGAAAACGGCAGTGTCAGTATAAGTGGACTGGTCTTACTTGGGTGGAGGTAGGTCTTTTTGGTTTGGTTTAGGTGGAGGGTTGCTGCTTCACCGACAAAGAGGCTACGGTGGAGGGTGGTCAGGTAAGCTTTGGATCACAGGAGGCGACGAGCGAGTGAGACTGATGACAGAGTATCCAAGGAGGTTTGGTTTACTGCTGAGGTGTCAGTGGAACTCAAGTCAGTGGAACTTGTGCTTGGCACAAGTTCCACTGACTTGGTTCACCAGTCCTCCGTGCTTTTGAGAAGCACGGAGGACTGGTGAACCAAATACTGGCTAATACTCTGGATCTGAAGTGTCGGTAGCTCCGTTCTCATGTACTCCTCCAGATGATCTGATTAATTGCAGCTGTAAAGAAATCCAGGAATCACTAGCAACACCCTCAGGAGGGAACAGCCTCTTGGCACCCTATGGTGGTAAAGAGGGGGAAAGCAGCAAAAAGGAACCATTCCAACAACCTGGGTTCCCAACACTGTAAATTGTTTGCCAACCCCAGGTGCTGTACCGTAAAATCTACTTTTTTTCTTTTTTATATTGTGGGGTTGCAATAATTCCACCGTAAAATTACAGTAAAATACTGGGTGTCAGTATTTTACCGTATTTTGTAAAATACGGTAAAGTTCTGTTGACCAAAACTTCCAGTATTTTACAGTATTTTCTAAAATACGGTAAGATACCGGCAGCTGTGGTTTTCCCTTTGTAAAATTGGCCATATCCTTTTGGTAAATTAAAGATGATGACGGAAGTGAAAAATAAGGTGGCATCGCACTTTACCCAACTTAACCTTCGTCCAAGCAGCAGGGCCTACCATACAGTTCTCTAAATGTATGACAAATCTATGGTCAATTTGTCTTTCATAAAGATGGTGGCATCGGCTGTAGGAGTTTGCCTGGCAATCAGTACATTGCCAGTTCAATACCTGGTCTTCCTTTGAGATTTCAGTTTCATATATCAAAGTCTTTATAGATTTAATTATTAAAAAAACAAACCAAAGTATCACACCAGCATTCTAATCTATGTAAATCACTTTTGGAGTCTGGTTTATGGTTTTACATCATAGATATAAACATCAGCAAGGGGTGCTGTGGTGGCGCAGGGGCAAAGCACAACCCATGTATTGAGGCCTTAGTCCTCATGCTGGTGGTTGCAGGTTTGATTCCCAGCCTGGTGACATTTGCTGCATGTCTTCCCTCTCTTTCTAATAAGTAGTTATTCTTTCTAATAAGTAGTTATTTGAAACTACTTTCAAGTTTACTTGAAAGTAGTTTCAAATAAACTACTTTGAAAGTAGTTTATTTGAAACTACTTTCAAATAAAGGCCACTAGAACCATTAAAACCTTTTTTTTTTTTTTTTAAAAATCAGCAAAATTTGGAATTTTGACTGATTAATATATGTTTATGGAGTCATCGTAATTCCATGTATTTTCTACAGTAATTAAGTGCTTTTTATATTACAGTCAGCAACCGTAACTTTTTTTTTACCATTTTTTGCTGTAAATTTACAGACTTATTTTGCAGTGTTGACTGCAAAATAATTTATTGTATTTTCTACGGTAATAAAATGTTTTGGATTTTACAGTCAGATACTGTTGTATTTTACCATTTCTTACCGTGAAATTTATGGACTTTTCTTTTTTTTTTTTTTTACAGTGTAGGAGTTATCTGGATCTATACAATTTTTAAAATTATTCTCTCTACTTAAAATGACCAAGTTGGGTCACTGTTTTAAGCTGGGAGCCTTAGAATATAATCTAAATGAGAGAATGATGATATTCTACCTTCTACAGTTTACAAATATGCATGTCTGCTTCATGGATCTTTATGAATTATCTGTAGGAAGGAGTTCATATGTGCATGGTTGTTTGTACTGTGCGTCTCTGTGTTGTCATGCGGTCTCTATTCAAGGACCGTTGGATATGCCTGAGTGGGTCCTGCTCTTACAGAGGAGTTTCAGTATTTTGGTGTTGTCTTAAGATGCAGACAGACTTTGTGTTATCAAATGTCTGCTCACCTTGAACCTGGTTCTCTTTCTGCAAGAAAGAGTAATTTCCCTCCACTGTCTTCATCCACCGTTCCTCTGTCTTGAGAGGAGATTGCATAAAAGTGAAAATATTGATGAATCTCCTGGATTCTTAACAACTTATTCACCTTTTATCTTTAAATATGATCAAGTATGCTCATATAATTATGAAATTGAATTGTATGAAATGTCGTTAGGTTCTCCTGCTTCTGGAAAGCAAACCAAAAACTGCTCTCCGGTGTGGAGCAGTAACAAGTGAAGACTGAAGGGAAAAAACAATAAATTGTCCTCAAATGTTTTGCCCGATAACTCACAGTGGATCAGTGTTGGCCACTATTTACTGTTTCATAGAGTGGAAATATTCCAATGTTACACATTGAACCAAATGTTGCTGAAGGTTTACCTTTAAACCAATTTACATCTTTCTAACAAGGGAGTTATAAAAAGACATAAATATGAAGAATTGCTTGCAAAAGTGCTATAAAGTTTACAATTGCTGTAACCCACAAAGGCATTTTTGACTGTGGCCATGGAATTGTTAGAGGTTCAGCATAATGAAGGAGGCAGGGGCGGATCTAGAAAATATTTATGGGGTGGCAAGAGGGGGGCAGGGATATTTTCAGGGGTGGCAGTATGTCCGATTTGCCATAACTATTTATTGAATTCATTGTAAAATCCTAGCTGGGGTGGCAACAGGGGTGACAAGGCTCTCGTTTGGGGTGGCAACTGCCACCCCATACCACCCCAGTAGATCTGCCCCTGGAAGGAGGAGAAGGAGGAGGAAGAGGATGGAGCAGTAACCACACACAAAAAAAATGCCAGATACAGGACCAGTGTGTACAGGATTCAACTAGTATTTTGTATTTCTTCAGTATTATTTTAAGCCCTTAAAATCCAAGGATTGTGGTCCAAACATCTTTTTGAGATCTCCTTTTAAATTTTGAAAACAGTCTAAATTTCTGTTCATAATGCATTACGTTTGTATTGCCATGATGTGGTGTGGTTGTGGTGGTGAGAGAGAATGCAGATACCCAGATGAGAGGTGATGAATATGAGTTTAATGAGTAGTAGCTTAGAAAAGTCCAGTTCAGGCAGCACGGCAGAAAACTAGCAACAGCTAAATACCGGTAGCAACTGAAAAGCTAAAGACTGAAGACGAGAGCTATTGTCTTATATAAGCATTTTGAGGTGACAGTTAAGGGGTTAAACTATCTTAATGGTACACATAATAATAATAATAACAAGAACAATACTACTACTACTACTAATAATAATAAACATCATTATTAATAATATTAAAAATAATCAATTTTAATGAACTATTTAATACCACAATAATAATACAACTTATTTTAGGGCACCTCTCTACATCCTAAGGTCACCTTACAAAAAAATATCCAAAATATGAATACAACATCAATAAACAATTCACGATCAACAATAAACTTCATTCATTTATTTATATTCTGTTTAAAGAAGGATGTCTGACTGGAGTTATTTACAGTCGGGATATATTGAGATAAAATAAGCCAAACTCCAACACTTTATATATGTGGACATTTTAAAAACTAAACCTTTAAACCACAACAGTCATAGTCTTATTTCTGGCATATTTTTTGATGCGCAATTTTTTCTGCCGGTTGTTTCACAGGATGATAGTTTTCTGCTTCACATCACCTGCAGAGCTGAGCACTTTCAGACTTTAATCAAGTCACACACAGTCACACATGCCCTCCATAAGAATACATACAGCTATTCATGTGCGCATGGCTGTCCACATTTACATGCACACACTTTGCACTAATGCACAATCCCCCACTTATGCGCTGCCTAGTTGCACATGCACACACACAGCTTCTCAAGCATGTTAATGTCATCGTAGTCCTGTGGAGTCACTTTTATCAAATGTAAAAATTTGTTCATTTTTATTTGATCAAGTTCAGTGACATTTCCAGATCATAGCCCAGCCCAAACCGCCCCACTGCCCCTCACCACACACCCTCCACATCCAGAGTGATCCACTGAGGATAACCTGCATTCAAAAGAAGTAAATTATGTCATATGGCCATGTTTCATGTTTTGCGACTTCTGTGGTCAAAATCTGGGGACTGTTCAAGTGTTCTGTTTTTCATGTGGGAAAAATGTACAGTTCTTGGCACAAGGTGAAGACACAACACCGGTAAATAGTCTTGAAGTTCTCTTGTTCAACAAGCCACATTTGTTGAGATACAAATGCCAGCTAGTTATCAGTAAATATGCTATTCCAAATCTGATTCTGATTTTTGAATATTTTTTCAATTAACATACCTTACTGCACATTACTTTTGAGTAGAGTACACTATTTATGTGCTACTTTTAATAACTCCACAGTATTTGCGTAGAATTTTTGCCTTTACAGTACAGCATTTTACTCTGTTTTTACATATTTTATCTTCGATAAGCAGCTAAAACCTGAAAGATTATAACTGGGAGAGAGTGGATTAATGGAGGAACAGGTGAGAACAATTTACTATATTAGAGAGCACCGTGTGGGGAAGCACCACTATTACACCCTGAAACATGGGAGAGTAGAGAGGAAAACAGAGACAGAACCACAGAGAGAATCTTGGAAGAAGCAGTCTCACTGCGAGCTGCTCTGTCTGGGACTGATAATTACCTTTTCCTTACCTGAAAGGTGACTGCAGCTTCTAGTTGTCCTCAGAATATAGCTATGGTGGTCCAAGTCACTGGACCAAGTCTTAACCAAATATTTATCTCTGTCTTTTTTCTTTTATCCTTAAAGATTTTAATTTGTACTCCGTGGGGTTGTTTTAATTCCTCTACATTTTAATTTGACATCATATTAGTCCTAAAAGATTGAAATTTCTCACTACTTGGAAGATTTCATTTGTCCACAGAAGCATTAGACAATGATTCTGCATTAGACAATTCATCTCTCCTAAGAGAGATGAATTTGTCCAGAAAAGCATTATCTCTTCTCAGTCCTAAGATATTTTAGGTTTGACACCCAGCAGCATTACCTACCTTTAAAACCATCATCACCTGAGTTTAAATGTCTTGCTCAACGATATTTTACGACTTGAGGGTTTTGGAATCCAGCCACCAAATGATTGATCCTTGGATCAACGGTTCATATCCGGGATCCAAAGGTCCTGCCTATTTCTCTCTTCCTCTTGTCATCTTTGAACATTTGAACTAACTCCCGTTGTTACTGTCCCTGCAGTTGTTATTTCATATGTAAAAACGCTTCACTCCCAGTGGATTTTATAATGTCCAAATCAAAATGGTTATAACTTTAAAACCGCTGTTTTACCCTGTTTATGCCACAGCTCAAATTATTATATTGTGTCTCCATTTGTGTTTTTTCATGTCTTAAAAATTAGAACTGTCAGAAACATTTTTTAAATTTTAAAGTTTAATTTGCAGCAGTGTTGTCTCAATTGTATTGATTCCAGTGGCCCGATCTGCATTGACTTAATCATTTTCAGGTTTGATTTTTACCCAGCAAGATTGTTTTAGATTTAATATTAATTCTGTAGCGTTGTCTCATTCCTTTTAGCATTTATCTTTTATGCACCAGCCATGTCCGACTCCTTTTAGTGTTTTTTATTCAGCAGTATGGTTCCTCAGAAATTTAAATTAGCCTCCTCCAGCATTTAGTCATTTATTGATTAACAGCAAAAAAGTCAGCATTGCCTGTCCAGCCAGAATTCTTAATATCTAAAATGAAAAATCTAGCAGCGGGAAAAAGAAAAGCCTTGCTGCAAGATGCTACCTCAGGCTTCCTCAGGCCTGCAAAAGAGCCATTGGCTTTAACAAAAATAGAGAAATTATGATATCCTAATGTTACTTCTCAAGTAGGTCTTCGGTTTTTCAAGATCCCAATCTAATCAGAGTCACCTGATAATTTGTAGTTAGGTCTAAACCACACTTGTCTGAAACTCACTCGTTCTCTAATTCTGTCAGATCCAATCCCAGATGTTGAAGGTACTGGTTCCTCTTCTATGTCCTTTTGAGACTTCATCCAGACACATATGCAAGGGGATGACAAACTTGGAATTTTGCAGTATGTTGATAGTGAAGGACTAATGACAGGGTAAGACACAATGGGATCTTCACATGCTGTCCTTCATGGACGACTGAGAACGGGATGACAAAACAGTATCTTCACTGACTGGGGGACTGATGGCATGAACTGACACAATGGGATCTTCACATGGCATTCTTGGTGTAAATAAATCTGCAGGCTGGGAACTTAACTCACTTCCTCTTTTAATAGAAACCTGTTCTTTTTTTATGGTTTTGTAGCACTCTCTGCTCGACTGTGACTTCTAATGAATACAAAAAGAAACAGAATTAAAGCAAATTGTACATAAGACAAAACATATGAACACAATCTCAATCTTATTGAAGTTTGATTCTACTGTTAGTTCTACATATCACTTTGCATTATTAATTTAAAAGTTGACTTCTGAAAACCCACTCAAGGACTAGCCTTTAACTTGAGGCCCTACAGAAAGAACCTCTGTTTATTTTAACTCCATTTGTTGTTACTGCTAAACTAGACTCTCCAGCATGGTGATAATGGGGTGACCTCGGATTATTTTTGTTAACATGCCATTCTTGCTGCTTCTTGGCTGGCCTGGGATTCCTTGGGAGCAGCTGAGCCAAGTGGCTGGGGAAAGAGAAGTCTAATGTCACTGCTTAAACTGCTGTCCCTCCCCCCACAATGACCCTGGACAAGTGAAGGAAATGCAAGGGATGGACTGATGGATAGAGTAATGGAGTGGACAATGTACTGAAGAGCAATATCAATAGCTGACACTAAAATCCCTGCAGAAAACATATATATTTGGGTAAGCTGTCAATTTATCTTTATGTGACAAATTAAGATAAAGATACCACCCAAATTACTTCATGTCAGTTCATTTAAATATTGATACTAGTACCTTGATAAACAGCATTCCATTCCATCAGCTTTTAATTGTGTGTAGGGTATGTACTTTGTTCAATACTTAGGTGTCAAGGTATGTATTCATCATCCTTGATTTAAAAAAATGCAATATGGACTGAAATTTAACAGTCAACCAGCAAAATCAATAGAAACTTAAAGTTGCACACAACAAAAATATCTGAACACATCCCAAGGAGCAAACAAGGTCAGAGCCATGAGTGTGTGCTAAATTGGGAGAGAGTGCAGGGAGGCCATTATCATTTCCTCTTCTAGCAGAGCAGTGCAGTGACCTGACATTATAACAAATGGAGGAGAAAATTCTGCCATGAAACTCTGCTCCTCAATGAATGGTAAGTCTTCAAAAAGAGCTATTGACCCATAGTTTCTAGTAAGATCTGACAAGACAGAAATGGAGGGAACAGAGAGATGGAAGGATGACAATTAAAGAATGTGAGGGAAGAAAGGAAACTTGATGCAAAGGCTTTGAGAAGCTGTGCTTTCACAACAAACGACATCCATTTAAGTGATGTCTGTAAGCGGAAGAAGTCTGATTTGTATGTGGCGGCCCCAGTGTGATTGAAATTGTGCAACTACAATTTAAAACCACTGTTTTAATATAGGTAAAATTGATTGCAATAACCCTATTTGAAAATTTACCTTAAAGGCACACAGACCTGCTACAGATAAGGCTTGAGACAATTTCACCCAATTCAATAATTTTTATTACACAAATGTTTTATTGCAGTCAATATGAAAAATACTAATTTAAAACCACTCACACATTAAAATAGACAGGTTATAGCTAAGCTCTGAGACAGCAGTGCAGATTAGGGTAGTGACCTAAACGAAAGAAACACAGCAAACCAGACAGCAAAATTAAAAGAATATCATGCTTCAAACCAGAAAAAGAAGACTACCACCCAGAAAGTGGAGGTCCTCCAGCCGTTTCCTGTCAAAATAGAAAATAAATAAGAAAACTACCACTCAATTTACAAAAGTACAAATTGGTTCACAACAATTAAAAATACAATTCATGTTATATAAAATAAATGTTAGAAATTTAATCTGGAAACTTACAAAAGATGAGCATCACACTTATCACTGGGCTCAATATGAAGTACCTCTATCAGGGAGGAGGGGAAATCAGGAAATTTGTACTGGCAGCCTGGCAATACAACAGAGACTGAGCTACAGCTAGGCTAATCAGCACAGAGTGTGGGAAACTCCTTACCATAAGATGTTTAGAGCTCCATTAAGAGCACCATTCAAACGTGCCTAAGCTGTTGCACAAAAAATGAAAATAAATTACCACAAATATATAGGCTTGATGAGAAGATATGAAGCCTGTCTTACCTAGCGTGCAGCGCCAGCAAACGCAGAAGTCTGAACCGGAAGGAAAACAACGTGATGTCAACCAGATGAGGGAGGGCCACTTATATACTGACAGCCAGCTCTGCAGCCAATGACATTCAGGCACTTGTGTGGTGCATTCAGAGCCTACAAGGCATATCATCACATTCCATCCCCCAAATTGCATTGACATCCCGACAGTGAGCTAACTTAACACCAAGATTGAAATACAGCACACACGGCACTGGATGAAGGTGTTTGTCTTACTGCTGTGCTGAGAAAATGATGGAGATTACAATGCTGGCCAGCAGTTCGTGCCAAGATGCGCATCGACATCTCACTGGAACGAAACTCTGCCACTGATACAACTGGTAATGAGGTAGGTTGATTTGCGGTCACACCAAGAGGAGCCAAAGCAGGTCCTGAAGCCCTAGGAACAGCACCGGAAACCACAGCAGCAGGTGGGGCAGGTGATTTTGGCTCCTGAGGCCATGGTCTTAAAAACAAATCATCCTCAAAAGACAGTTCACCATCTGAAATGGAATGATGTTCAGAAAATGCACCTTCAATACCAATCAACACCAATCAGGACCTTCAGAAAAAGGGGTATATACCCTTCTTACCCTGGTCTGGTCATGAACTGGTGTCACTGAATACACTCCACCACTTTCTGTTGGGACTTGAACTCCACAAATCTTGAGTATTTTGACGACCCTTACTGCCCAAATTTCGGATTAACACAACTTGGCCCTCTTTAAGAGGTGCTTCTCTGATGTTTTTATCATGATTAGTAGAGGTGTGCCGATCAATTGGCCACCGATCATAATCAGCCGATTTCTGTGAAATAGTGTATGATCAGTGATCGCCGATCACGGTCTCTTGTTGCCGATCACACAAACCGATCATCTGCATCTCATTTCGCAGCCTGCATGTGAAGCTTCTGCCATCCCACAACAAGCCATTTATTGGACAGAAAAACTTCTCTGCTTGAGACTCCATACTGGTGTGTCACATTTGTTGTCGAAGCCATTTATGCTGCTACACATTCGGGTTTAACCCCGCATGTCCAGTAAGAATCCAAATGGCAATGGAAACATTCCTGAATACACTGGATCAAAATAGCATTCCAAATGTGGCAACCTTGGGTGGATTTTCTTTAATGTTATGAAACCCAAATAGAGGATATTAAGATCACAATGAATAAAAGAAAAAAAACAACAACATCGTCACCTGGACTAACGTGATTATTTATATACAGAAGTCGAAACTGACCTTCTTAAAGTGGCATCCTACCATTTATGCTGCTACACAAATATGTCCCGACCACACCACTCAGTGGAAACCAGGCACAGCAGTGAACAGTGATTCAAAAAATGATTTGGTATTTTTTTCTTAAGTAGTTTTTAGACATTTGTGTATGAGACAAGATTGTTCTGGTAAATGCTAATATAACATAGCCATAACCTCCCCGAATGGTTCTCTGTTTTTCCATCAAATCTCAACCAAAGCCACTTTGATGAGAAACTGGAATATTTTTCATTACACATATTTCTTTGAGTACTTATTTTCCAGCCATTTTAAAAATACTTTGTTCAGTTCATTTGTGGCTGAACAAAGTCTAGTCAGTCACATGTGCCAATGTGCTAGCCAATGTGACTGACTAGCAACGTGTCCAGGGAGAAGCCGACTTTATGCCTGATGATTGCTCGAATAGGCTTCCATTTCTGTATTATCCTAAATTGGTTTATACAGATATAGATAAGGATAGATGTAAAATATTTTGTCAAAGGTTCAACAATATGTTAACATATCATTTTAACTACTAATGTGCTACAAATCTTGGACTTTCCAATACCATCCTCTGATAGTAGTCTTTTGAAGCTTATCTTAAAAGTAGACAGCATGTCTACCTCATGGAGGAAAACATAAAGTAACTTAACTTTATAGTAAAATAATTAATTCTCAGTGTAAAGACACATAAAATGAAAACCAACAACAAAACACTAGGCTGCAATGCATGCCAGTTTTGAATTAGTATGTTGGTGAACCTTTGGTAGTGTGTGGATAAGTCTGCCTTTGCTAATTTCTGTTTGGTTGTCAGGTCAGGGTGGGCTTCACTTATATTCAAAAGTAAAACAAAAAATAGATAAAGCAATACCCTGCCAAGATGTTAGTGAAATGCAGCATTTTAATTCCGAAGGACTCTCCTCCCCCATCCTCCGTCACTGTGTTTTATTTGAGCACTCAGTGTTGAAAAGAAATGGGCTGCCACTGAAGAAAGCAGTGCCTCTCCCTAATTGAAATCCTTTGTCATTATGAGACCAGCAGGTGGTATATGGAGAATATTGCTACTTATTAAAGGTTCATTTCACAATATACATGTAGTCTTACAATTAAAGTAGGTCCACATGAACTCAATTTCAGTGAACACAACAAAAATCATTTTCACTGTCTTTTGGGTTTCATCTGTGCTTTATTATTATGGCTTTTCAACACAGTGTCATAGTAATTTGAGAAACATTTGTAAAATGTGACTTATTGGTGGTTTTAATATTACAGGCATAAAAAATATTTATTCAGAAATGTTATTTTTCTCTTATATAATGTCCTCGGAAGAAGAACAAAATTGGGAAAGGGGCAATATATTCTGGAATGAACTTCTGCCCTACATGGGTTTGTTTCTTTGTTCATTATTTCATTGACCGTTTATAAAGATGTTCTTAGGACAGTCTCATTTCTCCTGCTCCAAATATAATCAAGACAAAAGGTGATACTTTGTGAGGAAATTAAACACTTGAAAAAATACTTAAAGTAACTTCTAACACCTGTCTTCTGACTGAAACATATATACAGATATATACAGATAGGAGTAAAAGATGGCTCATCAAAAATGAAAAATGGAAACATCCAAAAATATTCTTGCTAATAATAAAGAAGGGTTGGATTGGAGTAATTTTCCTAAAGCTTTTCCTTCAGATAGGTGCATCAATCTATCTGAATGTCCAATTTGACATCAGCAGGAACTAGCTACATTTAATCAGTTACATTTACTTGAGTAACTTTTTTTTTTCCTTTTTCCCCATCGTTTTATTCATATATATATATATATATATATATATATATATATATATATATATATATATATATATATATATATATATATATATATATATATATACACACACATGTGTGTGTGTGTGTGTGTGTGCGTGTGCATGTGTGTGTATTATAGCTGTGTTGCTGCAAAATAGTAGATCTGAACTGCAGGCTTGTACGAAGCAGTGGCACCGGGGGTTCAGGCTGCTCCCTCTCCTTTGATCTCTCTGCAGTCTTCTGATTTGCTTTCATCATAGTTTCATTGTTGAGAGTCGTTTGATTTTACTTCTACTCTGAAAAGACTCTTCAGTCATTGGCTGTTTATAAAGATGTGCTAAACTCGCTGAAAAGGATCTTCTTAGATTGATGTTTCTTGTATTACCACTTACTTTCTTAGTATCTCGATCAACAATGGTCAAGCACTCAAGAAAACTGTGAGAAGCATTCAGTAGGTATGTTGAACTCAGTACTTTATGACAGAAAACTTGTTTAGGTCAGGTAGAAGTGTTTTTTTTTTTTTTTTTCAGAAACTATACCATTCAGCTTACAATAACACAGTTATAGTTGATCGTCTTCAGTCAGTTGTTTGGTTTAAAACATGAATTGAAACATGTAGTATCAAACCCCTCAAAGTAACTTTTGTGAGTCTTAATACAATGAAAACATGGAGGCTGTATTTCCCTGTGCATAAAAACTAAACACATGCTCTTGCCTCATCCTTTATTCAGAAAAATGTGTTGAATCTTTTTTTACATAACAAATTCAATCTTGAGAGACACAAGATTGTGTCCTGGGAGGATGAGAGTGGAGATGGGGAGCAGGTAGGACGAAGCACGGCTGGGAATCATGTGGATCCATGGTTGTTTGGCCTTTTGAAGGAGATCTTGCATGGTGATTGGCTGAGACGGAGTGACAACTTGGTGCAGGTTGGCTGAGGAGGAGGCGTGGTAATTAGATGATGCAGAGAGAGTCTCCCAGCTTGAATTTATGCCTAGGCTTCCTTTCAATCTATAGACACTCACACAGAGAAAGAGCCTTGAAGTTCTTTGGCGCTCTGACACTAACAGAAGACATGGATCCTGAGAATCGCCATGAGCTTGGATGAACAAGGGGCAAGACTCAAGGTTGTCTTTCCCCCAAAATGGGATGCTGAGATGAGGCTTTGGGCCAACAGGACTGATGGGGCCGGTGCGGCTGGTGGCTGGCGCAGCAGCTGGGGCCTGTGAAGTTGATGGGGCCTGCAAGGTCTTCTAGACAGAGAAGTTACATATGCATATGCACTCCACCACCTGTCATTTGATATGAGTGCTTACCAAGACTGAGAGAGAGTTGAACATCAAGCACAGACGGGAGGTCCAGTCTGATACAAGAAGAAAATGACCAGCGGCCAAGTTACTGAAGGGAGGATGGAGAGATACCATGAGTGACTATTCTAAAAGAGCGACCTGAGAAGTGGCTAGGGGGAGACCGCATAGTGCTTGAGTTTGTCTAAGATGACGAACAAACTAGGCAGCAGTCAAGGGGGAGCCTTCGGGAGTAAGAAACAGCGGTTTGGATGAGGGGCTGAATTTATGCCGTCTGCAAACAAATTTAAACATAGAGAGGAAAGGCCAGAAAGGGCCACCTAAATAAGCGATGGGCTTTTTCCTTTAGAATGTCTGAGGAGAGATTGGGAGAGAATTTGAGATTGGCAGGAGTTAAATCTCTGGTCAGGTTTAATGTTGTGGATGAAGATGTGAACTCACTCAATCTAAGAAATCCGTAGAAGGAAGGAGCGTTTTGACATCGGGGGAGCAAGGACCTGTGCGAAGACCCGCTAGGAGGCTTCTAAGGATGAAGAGAGTGATGGGTTTCCTACTATCAGGCTGAGAAACTCAGTGTTTAGTGATCCCTTTAAGGAGAACCCTGACAGCAGAGTCAGAAAAATGGCTGGGAGACGTTGATGGAGTCTGGAATAAAAATTTATTCCTGCCAGCAGACTGCGGATGTAAGGACATTTGAAACGGTGATGATCAAAACAGTAAATGGTGAAAGCCAGAACTGAGGGGATACAAAGAAGTTAAAGAGGTATTTTGCTGGCAATGTAAATTTGGCAAAAGTTTACCAGATGAAAGTGTAAGAAGACAATGCAGAGGGGCAAAACCTGATTTAATGTAATAAAGGGCTGACTGAAGAAGGGGAAGAGGCAAACAATTTAATTCAGGATCAGGTCTTGAAGGCTGGGACAGGTGTGGAGAGAGCGTTGGCAGCAGAACACAATTGGCAGAAACCTGAAATTTAGTGTGGGACAGAGCGTCGGCAATGGCGTTAGAATAGTTTTTCCAGTGGTGGGCGATGGGGATGATTTTGAAAAAAGCCGCAAACTCAGTCTGCAGGAAAGTAGGGAGCCACTTGCCGGCAAACCACTTGCTTTGAAAAAAAACCAAAACCGGAGGAAAGACCTGCATCCTTGGAAAACAGCAGCAAATTGACCAAACGGATGACGTCATTGTAAAATAAAGACTTAAAAAAGGATCCATCAGAGGGCTTTGAGGAGATTGTTAAACAGGCTGGGACTAAAAATAAATGAAATAAAACAAACGTTTCCACTTAGCTCCCAGCAGATACCATCGGGAGGGATGAACAGAGAAAGTCCACAAAGGTATGATTGGGGTGGGATTGAAGAAGAAGGGACAATTTGGGGCCAATTATGGGCATGGAAAGGCGACAGGAGATCAGATCTTGGATCCACAACATCCTCTGCTGGGAGGTAACTGGTGGGGACAGGTGAACTTGGGGTGTGTCTCCTTGTAATGGCTACACACGTGGAGGAAGAAGCACTGAAAAAAGGAGCAGACCTCCTCGCTGAAATTATTGCAGAGGGGACTGTTGTTGAATAGCTCGATCTTCTGTCCTTGGAGATTGAAAGCCTGACCTTCCAGACAGAGCGAGACCAGCTTACGGCAGGGGATGCAAACTGAAGCGTGGGGCAGAGAGCGCTCTGGTGGCCGATTGGGGAACAGGTGTGACATGCGTAAATCTGGGTGAGCATAACTAGCCACTCCGTATCAAGGACCGACCAGTCCAGGCATTCGCCAGACTGGTTGAGACCTTAGTGGTGAATGCCCTGTGGTACTGATAGAATAGGGAATGGCCTTATCTGAGATTGAGATCAGCTATGAGGGACAGGTATGAATCGAGCATGACCCGACGGCTGGGGTAGATGGAACACCGAATGTCACGATAAATGCTGAAAGCTGCAAGAAACTCCCTGATAGAGAGCTCCTTTGTGAGGCACAGATCGCTGGATTTGAAAACGGTGGTGAATGCGGCCATTGTGGCAACACCCTGATCAACCTCATGTTGATCAGGGATCAGAGGATCAGGGAGACTAGATTAACATACTGATCCTGGAGGATCTCTGAGCGGAGGAGGAGATGTAGGAACATGTCTAGCAAGCAAGATAACAATCGAAACAGGACAGAAAAAATACATCTTATCCAGTAAATGCCAGGGGCAGGCGTTGGAGAGTGTGAATGCAGCCAGGGAAACTGGGCAGGCTCCACCTCAGGAGCCAGCTTTATCCTCGAGGTTTGGTGGTGTTTAGTCGTAAGAGAGGACGGAGAGGGCAGGAGGGCAGCAAGAGAGGCCAGCTGGGAGGTCAATATTTCTCTAAAGGTTGGATACAAAGCCTACAGCATTTGGATGTAGGCTTTGTATCC
>NW_015114827.1:69724-71563 GCF_001443285.1 Poecilia latipinna
GAGGACGGAGAGGGCAGGAGGGCAGCAAGAGAGGCCAGCTGGGAGGGCTCGAGACCAACCCCAGGAGAGATGCCCTGGGACCTCAGGAGGGACAGGGGGGGTGCATGGCTGGATCAAGAAGCAAAATGGGCACTCCTGCATGAGGGGCCAGGGCGCAAAGTACCAGGGTCATCTGGGATCAGGGTTGGAAAACCCACAAGGTCATCTGAGTTGAAGTCTGACATGATGATAGTATGTACCAGCTATCTTACACAAAGTATGGCTGGGAACAAATGGATCCATGGTTGTTTAACATTTTATAGGGGCTCTTGAATGGTGATTGGCTGAGACAGATCAACAACTTGGTTCTGGTTGGTTGAGGTGGAGGCATGGTAATTTGATGATGCAGGTAGGCTTGGAGAGGGTGAATTTGAATTTATGCATGGGCTTTATAGCAAAACTGTAATTCATTTATCATTAGTTTCTCAAAGTTCATGTGTATTTCAATTTCCAATAATGGCATTTGTCAAGAAAATCTCTTAATGAATGAATTGTTTTAAACAGCAAACAAATTTGGCAGTTTTGAGTCAATCCTCGAATTACGTTGTAGAGCCAAAAAAATCACTTTTGTTTACTTATTGTATAAGAAAATGAACATCATGTTTGTCAAAAATCCAAACTCAGATAGTACAATAATTAATTATTTTACAAAAGAAGAGATGGGTTCTTTAAAACTCAGAATTACAGAAATGAAAATATCTCAAGATCCTCATCTATGTTACGAGTACTAATGGGCCATTCTATTCTATTCTATTCTATTCTATTCTATTCTATTCTATTCTATTCTATACATTGACTTTAAGGCAACTTTGATAAGACAACTTAATGCAACATCATCTAGATAATAAGCTGAAATATAAACTTGATTACTAGCTCCAATTGTAAACAACTGTTATATAATGTAGAAACACCCTGTACCAGCTGGTCCAGTCTATGAAGCATGCCTTACTAAACATTTGTAATGAGAAGAGAAAAGCATAGCAAAGGAATATGGCTCTATATTTAATTTCATGATGAAATAGGTTTGTGCTGTGGTTCTCTAAAGATGTGTTAATTAATTAATTAATTAATTAATTAATTAATTAATTAATTAACACATCTTTAGAGCTGAAATGAAAAAAAGTAGCCTTTGTGTTTTTCAGCCAGCACAGCTGCAGTAGGGGGCAGTCTTTTGCCACTTTCTTATCCATCCCTAACTCAACCTTACAGTTGTCAAGGCCAGTACGGGGTTACAGTTGATAACTGTTTGCTGTTTTCCAGCAAACATTAGTTTGCAGAACATTTGCACAATTGACCACACTTTTGTGGTGTGTTTATTAAGATCAGAACTTACAAGGCTTTGAGAATATGACAATATGATACTTTAATGAGATTTAATTTTTTTTTTTTTAATCCAGTGGATGTAGTAAATGTGGTGCAGTTTTTGGTGCAGCTACACTAATAAATAGACCAAACTGATTTTGCTGTAAACATTGAAATAATAATAATTAAAAAAAATCAACAACCTGTCACTTATAAGTTAGTGACATGTTTCATATCTTGGATTTGATTTCACAAAAATATAAAGTACTACTTATAAAATTAAGTTTTAAAGAAAATGTGTTCTTTTCATTAAAATGCTTTGGCAGCTTACTGAAGAATCCTAAGACATGTGCAAAAACAAACATCCTCACAAAGGCTGTAGACATACAGCTATCATTTAAATATGAAAAAAAATATATTAACTTTTACAGAAATGATATCTGATTACCAGATAAAAGTTAAATAACTAAGCAGAACTATTGCTGACAAGCAGAGACT
>NW_015114827.1:74791-84211 GCF_001443285.1 Poecilia latipinna
AACTTTTACAGAAATGATATCTGATTACCAGATAAAAGTTAAATAACTAAGCAGAACTATTGCTGACAAGCAGAGACTGAGATAAATAGTTGATAAACTAAAAAACAATTTAGGTGCGGAAGTCATATTTTCCTATTAGAAAGATGAATTAAAAAATGGAGATATTGTAATCAGGCAGATCCAAGACTGTCTCCATATGATTCTTCTACTTTCACATCTTGCTGTCTGGAAAAGACATTGGGGCTGGTTTCACCAATGTAATAACAGTTTTTAATAAATGATATGATATGACAGTGGACGTTACTTTCCAGGAAAGCATGTTGCAGTCTAAATGACAGCCTAAATTAACATCATTGATGAACCTGTTACGACTATGGCTGAAAGGTAAAACTCTTATTTACAATATTTACATTAACAAATTTTAATTTTGGAGATATGCTTCTGCTTTTTATCCTGATGAAAACATAAGCACTACATCCTCATTACTGTCAGTGAAATTTAATGTGCAGTTTTATACAAACTAAACAAAGATTTGTCTTTTTTAAGTTTTACGGATTGTAGGAGTCATTTTGTTTTATTATAAAAATAAAATGCTTACAACTATTGCACTCAGCTTATTTAATAAGATTAAGAAGTGTTAAAGCTGCTGGAAGCTATGCACTTGTATATGTTTCTTTAAGAGAAAGGGTTTGGACACAATTGCAATACTCAAGTAAAAAAAGCATGGAATGTTAAAGAAAAACTTTTAGTGACCTCACAGATAAGAGAATGGCTGAGAATTGTAGCTTAACACCACTTTGAAGGGCAAAGTACAATCTAACTATTTCCAGGTGTTGGCCAAAGTGAGTGCAGTAGATACAGTACATGAAACAAAAATATATATCTCTTTTTGGGACCAACCCTTAAAAGAGCCAGGATACTAAGATCTGAGAATATAAATTTAATAAAGAAAGGTGATAGAAATTATGATAAGTTCCTATTAATTTTGATAAAGTAATGGATCACACTACCTTCTTTACAGCCTTGTTGACAAATGCATCGAAGTTGCCAGCACATAAAAAGCACAAAAAAGACAAACAGCAGGAAAAAAGTTGTGTCCTTTTATTTTCTTGTCATTTTTAGTTGTTTGAAAGATTTAGCCTGGTGTAATTTTATCTCAAAGATTTATATATGTTGATAAATTACATGTAATACAGCTTGATTGGAAACTTTATTTGATCCTTTGAAGAGGTTTATCCACTATCCCCATCAAACCAATGCATCTCATTGTATTGCACAAGACAGATGCAACAACCCTTGATCTAATTTGACTGAAAATAGCCTGACAAAATGATAGAAAAGTATTGCAATTTGTTCATCTTCCTGCATCTGACGCTCATTTTGCTTCAAAGGATACAAAATGCCATTGGATCTTGGTGAAGTGACACAAAAATAACTCAATTTTTCCTGTAGGAGAAAGGGAGGAAGATGCTTTGTGGACACAGCCCCCGAATCAGATCTTTCAGTCTTTTGCTGGTGTCTTTTTCTAAAGTAGCATCATGGTATATTTACTTTTAGCACGTCTTGAAACACAGATATTGTTATTCTTTATTTAACCAGGAACAGTCTAAAAGTTGCTAAATTAATACAAATGCTATTTCATTTGAATTTGACAATTTTTTCATTAGTGTAGCAATGGGGACAAAAGATTTATGGTAAGTTAGCTGTTTTATATATATGCATTTTCTATTTCAATTTTTGAATACTGTAAGTGGTGTTTTTTCTTCTCTTTGTCAGATGCTAAATTGGGTAAAGACTATATTTGAATATGACACACATGGACCCCACAGTTGGTAGCATTGTTCCCTTGCAGCAAGAAGGTCCTGGGTTCAATTCCCGGCCCGGGGACTTTCTGCATGGAGTTTCTACCTGTGCATGCGTGGGTTCTCTCCGGGTACTCGGGCTTCCTCCCACAGTCCAAAAACATGACTGTTAGGTTAATTGGTCTCTCTGAATTCTCCCCTAGGAGTGAGTGTGTGTATGCATGGTTGTTGTCCTGTGTGTCTCTGTGTTGCCCTGCAGTGAACTAGCAACCTGTCCAGGATGTCCCCCGCCTCTAGCCCAAATCATTCGCTGGAGATAGGCACCAGCGCCTATCCTGACCCCACTAGGGATAAGGGTGTTAGAAAATGGATGGATGGATGGATTTCTTAGCTCATCAGGAGTACTTGGGTCTAAATCTAGAAGCTGCAACACAACAACAGAAGCTATAATCTCAACTTTATTCTACGATTGTGACACCTTGCCTAAACCTGCATTGCTAGTCTTTGATACAGGTGTGGGCAAGGTGTCAGCATTTTGGTAAGGTTTAGGCATTAGGCCATAAAAGTTACACTGGACCCTGTAGGACATCTTAGAACCAAGAGAACATCCTGCTGGCATCATCCTCAACTATGCTGTCAGGTCTTAACCAGTTGAAGGTTCTCCATGGCAAAAACATGTGCCAACACTATGAAGATGCTACCCTTGAATGATTGCTGCACTTTTAAACAGCAACATCAAATTTTAGATGAATACATTTGGCTTTGGATGCTTTTTAACAGTATGAACTGTAAATAAATAAACTTTTGATTTTTGTTTTATTACAGTTTCGAAACTACTTTTTCTTAACCTATATTGCCTTCCCTTTTACATCTATCTAGATTTATTTCTGATGTAACTTGGCTGTCAGAACATGACAAATCAACCTTTATCATACTTAGACATAAACTGGACAACCTGGCTTAATTTTATACACCTGTGGCCATGGAACTGACCCAAACACCTGATTCCGGCACCTGATTGGGATGGGTGAGCAAATACTTTTGGCAATATAATGTACATCCACTTTATCCTTGCAGAGTCTGTGGGGAACTGGTGATAGGCATCAGTCTATATTGGGACAGACTGGTGCCTATCTGACTGTTAGGAAACTTAACAGTCAGACAATTGTCTTCAAATAGACCTCATTTAGAGATGAGTCATTAATACATTTATGCATGTGTATTTGCCAGTATTTAGACCAATATACTTAATCAAGGTTGAGAGCACACAAAACTGATTTGAAACTGGTCTAATATTAGACATAAAATAAAACCATTTATGAGATCCACAAAAATTCTGCAAATTGTTTTTGAAAAAAAAAAATCAAACTGCTAAAGTGCCAGAATGTATGACACCTTCATTTGATTTAATTTGAAATAATTTTATTCCATTTAAAGGATACTTTAAAAAGGATATTAACAAATGAGGGTAAAATGTATTTTTGTTTTTCTAAAAACCAAAAGTGGAAAAGGATATTGTTGATATTTTAATCTAAGGGTCAGTCTGTAGACAAAAAAATGAAAATCAACACAGGGTTTACTCCAGGATAGTATTAGTAGGCTCCCGCAAGGCTTTAGCTACCCCATCGCCAGACTCAGCCTTGTACTCAGCGTTTTTATTTTAAATTGGCTTTTTTATACACCAGTAACCCTGGTCCGCATGCATTTTTTGCTGCACCCTGCTGCTCACTTCAACGGCAGAGCAGAAATGTTCTGGGCTCATAGTTGGATGAGCTCATAGTTCAACATTTGAATCATTAAACAGGGCATGAACCCGGGCAGTACCAATCACAACTCTGGCACCTGTGCGCTTTGGTCGCCTCCCTCGCTGTCGCTGCTGCATTTCTGAAGTTCACCTCCGCACAGATCTCGGGCGCCACCTTTCACTCAAATGGGAAGATTTGGAAAGTGATTTTGCAGAGCAGGTTCACCTTAACCCACTGTGAGGACTCATTTTTATTTAAAGAATTATTCAGCAAGGTAGGTGCCAAGTTTAAAAGCAACAGTGCTTACTCTGTTTGTGCAAGCTCAATGTGAACCACAAATATAACATATAGTCGAGTTTTTAGAGGTGTGCATTGAGGATGTAGTGAGAATGATATATCTTTGTGAACAAAGAATTATGTTCACAAATGCAGTTCTTTGTTTGTGAACAAACAAATAATTGTTTGTTCACAAACAAAATCAGATTGAAATTGTTCTAACAGTCTACAGATGAGGTTTAGATGTAAATGGCGTGTGCATTTACATCTAAACAAGCTTCTGCATGAATCATAACTCTGTGTCTGCAATTGATAAAGTTTATGAATATCTTCATAAAACAGGAAAAATTGAGTTAACACCAATGCATTAGTGGGCTGGTTGTTTATCCCATGTCATGCACATTTTTGCACTTAATGGAAAATTATGACTCTCTAGGTATCTAAATAAAAACATGTTTCTAACAAGATGGTTTTGATAGTTCATAAGTCAATATAACTTGTTGAACAAGGGCTTCTTTGTTCAGAATATCAAAGGGTTTAGGTTGTAGAATAAGGCAATAAAGGGAAAAAAAACATATCGGTAGTTTGTGCATTTTTAAGTCTCAGAAACATATTTATTTTGCCACTGTATTTGATAATGAAATCAATATTTTCAATAGAAAATATTGAAAATATTGATTTGTATTATGTTGTTCATAATACATTAGTTCTATTATGAACGAAGCACTTTTCTTTTATGCATTTAATCAGTTTGTATTTTAAGACATCCAAACACAGATCCAATTAAACATAAAACAAATCTATAATGTATATGTTGACTTTTCAGTAGCATGGCACATGTTCATGCATTTTTATGCTCGAGCATTCATTTTCAGGCAGAACACACATACATACACACAAACTGTAGGGTCTTAATAGAGCCCCCAATTAATGTCTAATTGTAGTTTTGTTCTCATGGCAGGAGGCAAAACTCTGTCAGTCTCTTAATGGCTGTGGTGCTTTTGTACTCCTAGCAACCAGCTGCTCTTTTGTGTGGACTACATAGACTCAGAGACAACGTGAAAGCTGCCTATGGATCATTGCTTTGTTATTTACAGAACTGCATTTATAATGGTCTACCCAAAAAAGAAATAAACCAGAAGTAATAAACTGGTGTCTGCAAGAAATGCTGAATAAAATGAATGAGGTAAATAGGTAGATATACATATTACCTGGATAATAGCAAGACACTTCGTCATGTTTTTTTTATTTATTTTTTTTTTTATCTTAGTGTCTGTTGTGTGGTTTAGTGCCAAGTCTCAGCTACATAAACTATATATATAAATATGTAGTAGACACAAAAACAAATATTTATTTATGAATTCTTTGTTCAAACTACAATTTGCCCTGCAATGGACTGGCGACCCGTCCAGGGTGTACCCCACCTCTCACCCGTTGACTGCTGGAAGTAGGCACCAGCAGCCCTCCCTACTCCGCTAAGGACAAGGGTAGATGATAATGGATGGATGGAACGACAATTCTACAACATATATATGTATTTTCATTGGGTATATCAAGCATGGACATAAATCCCAGGGGGTCTGGACCTGCCAGGATTTAAACAATATCAATATGAAAAGGCGAAAGAACCAAAGAACGAAATAAATCTGCCATTCATCTATAAAAAAAAAAAAAATGTTAATTATTTTTTTCAGTCCCCCTACCACCATTATCTACGGTGGCCCTGAGGTGCAAACTACTTCAACAAATTCAAAAGCACAACATTAAGAAAGCACAATTACAAATTACAAAAACATTACATTAACAAAACGGAAGAGGTATGTCTAGTGAGAGACCTGAGAAATCATTGATTGGACAAGGCATGAATACATATATGCTGAGTCCTATGGAGGACCAAAACTGACATAGTACGAAATAAAAGCATAAATATATATTTAGTTTTTCCTTGTCCTTACACAAGTTTCTGTCAAGAAATGTATATATTTTCATTTTCATTTCCTCTAAACATGCATTTTTGTCAAGAAAAGTAGAAATTTTTTGTCTTTTCCTCCTTTTACAAGCCCTCCTTTTGCCATTACCTCCTGCACCGTTATGTTAATGAGGAGAGCTGCCTTCTATGTCCATCTCCTCTACTATTGGTCAATAGAGCTTTGGAACTGTTGAGGAAAAATGATTATCTTTAGTGTTTAATACAGTTAATCTTACGGCATGTGTAAAAGGTATATTGAGCATTGTCATTTTGAACAAATTTCTTAATTTTGAACAGGTTAATGATTTAAAAACTAAACTATTGATGGGTAAGTATTCAAAGTACAAGAAGGAAAATACAGATCAAAAGGGAACTCTCACTGAGGCTCCTGTTGTGTTATCAGAGAGGACAGGAGGCCATAAAATTAGCATCTCCAGGAGGGCAGTATCACTTGAGCCTGGGAGAGAGAAGTTTGCTCGGTTCACGGAAGATCAAAAGTCTTCCAGAACTAACATCTGGGATGGTGTAAAACTGAATACAACATAGAATGTTAAAACCACTAACATTTAATTTCTAAGACATTTTTCTAAGTACTAATAGCATGTTTTTTAATGAAAATTGTATTATCTAATTTTAGAATTACTAATCTAGTAAATGATGAATGTATTTGAAAATTGTACTATCTGTGACAATATCAGAATCAAATGGAAATTGTTTGAATGAAAATGTTTTGTTTAGTATTAGAAAATTGCTCAGGGTTTATGCTAAATGGGGTTTTGGAAAATGATTGTGTTAACTTGTATACTTAGGATTGGATATTATGTTTCATAAGTTGGAAAAAGGAATTGTACCTCATTTTGTTCTGTTGATTTTATGTGTTATTTTTGGTTTAAGGCAAGACTCAATCTTTTGGGCTGCTGAGTGCAGAAGAGCAAAACTGGGTTTGTGAAGATAACCTTTCCCTCAACCAAATTACTGAATTTAAGTGTGTTCCTGAGAATCTATGTAAGGAGAGATAGTGGGAGAGACTCCAGATTTCACAGTTATCTGTGAAATACTTTTCTTATGTTTTTCTTTGCCCAGAAGACCTTAGAACCGCAGGAGGCCAGGACAAGCTCTCCGCTCTTTTTGTGAAACAAAAGGGCAAATGGCCTTTGATCTTTGCTGTAAATTAGGGGAAGTTCTAAGTCTTTCTGAGTGTTCAAGATAGCTTCCAGTTGGTCAAGCAGAGGTACGCCTTATTTGAATATATTAAAGAGGAAAAACACGCCTACATTATAAAAGTTCGTGCCCAGGAGTAATAATTCAGATAGCTGCCACTATTTTGCCTTTTTTGTCCCAGCTCTCTCCAAAGACGCATCTTTGCCTTTCTTTTTCTATCTTTTTTGTCTCAGGTAATGAATGTATGTCTCTGTTGTTCTGCAGTTTTGTTGTTAATTCATACGTTGTTTCTTATTGGATTAAACTCTGTAATTCTGTGACGTCAACACGCATTGTTGTTTTCCTTGTGGCCACACGTGGCTCGCCGGGAGGACCTGGGATCCAGAGAAAGAGAGAGCCAGACTTTTCTAAAGTTAACTAATTTAGATATTCTTCCTTAACATAACCAATGTCACTGTGTCAGACTTTGTGGGGCGTTTAGGTCTCGCGCAGTTGCTCAGTGCCACCTTTACAGACCACAGATCAAAACAAACTTTATCCCGGTGGTTTTGTTGTGTTACCGACTGCAGTGAAGTTAGTTTCGAGTTGGATATTGGATATTCCAATATCTGCTGAGCAAGCAGCATTTAGCTCAAGGTTGATCCGATTTATGAACGCTTGGAGGTTCACTTAGGGACTGTCAACAAATCTCCGAACCAAACACTCCTGTCAAACAAATGTTAATAAATGCCTTGCCTTGTGACCGACTGATACAAAAAAGTGGTAATTCATGCTTTTACATGAGACACACTACCCTCTATTAAAATGTCAAGTCATATTCAATATTTTAAATAATTTTAAGATTAAATAATATGTTTTCTTCAATAGCTTCCATATTGTGTGTCACATTGACTAGAAATCAGTGTGTAATTGTTGTACTAAACTGTATATATGAGGCACATGCATTTTTATTCCATTTTAACTAAATTTTTATTTTTGTTACCTATTTTTTTAGTTTGAATTTAATATTTCTCTTCAATAGCTTCTAGGTCATGTGACCTTTTGAGTTAAAGGCAGTGTGAAATTGTTCTACCAGTCTGTACAGATGCGGTACACTCATTTTTATTCTATTTGACCGTTTTTATTCTCGGTCGATACACAGCTCTACATTACCATGTCACCAGGTGTCTCTGAACCCCTCCAGTCACTGAATATATGTTTAAAACAGATAAATGTGTCAAAACTTTCTGCAGAGCTGAAGGTATTTTTCTTCAGACTTCTGTTTCGCAGCTCATCTCCACAATGTCTGTGTTTAGATGCTAAGTCAATGCCCCGATATGGTAAACATATGTCTTTTTTTACTGAATATGAATGAATCAGGGATGTATTTTCTATTACACTGTTAGATCATTTTTATCATTCACTCTAACCTCTGGCTAGCCAGATGTCTCAGAAGACCTAGTCACTGAACTGCTCCTAGCTTGAGCAGCAGACTGAACTCCTGCTTGTGCTCTGTGTTGCCAGTATAATATAAATCAATTTGTAATGTACACTTTTTTTCCTTTCACTTTTTGTGTATTTTAAGTGGAATATCAAAATTTTAAGTTTTAGGGCATTATGACAGTTTATGTAAAGAAATTAAAAATAATTTAGTTACACTGCTGTCTGTGGCACAGTTGACATATTACACTGTAATAAATTATTTTTAAAGTAAAAATATGTAGCTAAAATTCGACAACTATTATCAAAATTTGTCTTTACAATAAATGTTTAAGAATTTAAATGAAGTTACGTTTTTTTTAGTTGAGCTGCAGGAAGCATTTCAAGTTCTTCATCCAGACCTGAAAGAGCAGCTAGCTTGCCAGCAAATCAAGTTCATTTTCAAACCTCCTGGTTCCCCACTCTTCGGAGGTTGCTGGGAGCGTGAAATTCGCTCACTAAAGACTGCTCTTCAAGTCATCATTGGAGCTCAAATCGTCATTGAAGAGGTGTTGCACGCTGTTCTGATTGAAATTGAGGGGATACTCAATTCAAAACCTGGGTTACACCTCATCTGAAGTAGCAGATCCTGACCCGGTGACCCCTAACTATCTCCTCATGGGACGGCGAGATGCTTCGCTGCCGCAAGTCATTTACGACAGCCCGGAGATTCTTGGGCGGAGAAGATGGAGGCACAGCCAGATTCTAGCTGACCATTTCTGGCAGAACTTTCTGAAGTACTACCTGCCAGGACTCCAAGCCCGCCAGAAGTGGCAGACTGAATCAGCAAATCTACAAGTAGGAGATGTGGTCATGATTATGGACAACCAGCTTCCGTGAGCCTTTTGGCCTGTGGGTAAAGTCTCTCAAGTTTTTCCTGGACCAGACACCCGGATCAGATCTGCTGAAGTGACTGTAAAGGGACGAACCTATATTTGACCTGTGGCAAGGCTTGTCAGCCTACCTGCCCTGCCTAATGATGATTAATCACCTCTTTTTATTCAGTCTT
>NW_015114827.1:87172-89767 GCF_001443285.1 Poecilia latipinna
GGACGCGAGCCACACAGCAGGAGCACGAGGAAGGCATGTGTCCGACTGGACGCAGCAGCTCCTTATATACCACTATATCTCCTTATATCAATCGGAACTTCTCACCTGGAAACTATTTGTATAGAATAAGGTATACTTCTATACCACTGCATAAGTGATGTTAGAAAGTTAAGGATATTGTTTATTTACCTGAATAGTTAAGTTTTTCCATTAATTGATAGCATGTTTGTTCAGTGCGCACTTAAGAGCTACACAATGTGGGTTTTCGTGTCATGTTGATTTAGAACAGAATGTTTGTGTAACCTTTATTATTGTAGTTAGTTTAGTAAGTGTGATATTATTTCAGTCATTTATTATTCAGATACTGATGCTGTGTATTATTATTTATATTTTCTAGAACCACACAGAAATAATAGTAGTAATAAAGACTGAACAGCAAATTCAGGTTGAACCAACTGATGTGTGACTCTGGTTTCTTTGGAGTTCTGACCGGACTCACCATAGTGATCTAGCATTTCCATCAGCAAGTTACAGTCCTATCTTTTAAGAAGTATTCAAAGTCTATTCTCTAAGCTGCAGTGAGTCATTGGAAAGACTTTAGAAATGGGGTGATGTGCTCTATCTTGCTTGTTCTAGAACAGCTGCAGTTGGAAGATTGATTTTTAGGGAGATGTGTGAAGACACTGTTGTAGCAATTAATGTTGCTAAATATAAGCCGATGGAAGAGTTACTCCAGATACTGTTATATTAGGTCTTTGATCTTAGAGATGTTCTTTAGGTGATAAAAGGCAGTCTTTGTAATTGTCTTTGAATGTCTTTGAAGGTTCAGGTCCGAGTCCATTACTACACCTAGATGTTAGTCCTGATCACTAGTTTCTTGTAATATTTGGAGCCACATCCTGACTCTTGATCATTCCTCTTTATGTCCAAATATAATAACTTGAGTTTTTTTCTGTTCAGCTGAACACATTGCTTTGTTCTAAGACTCGGTTCAGTGCTGGGAGGGGTTTTGGAGTTATTGTAACATTGTAAAGTAGAACTGTGTGTCATCTTATTACTTATAACAAGTAATAAGATAACAAGCAATCTTATTACTTGTTATAAGATTACTTATAAGGAGGAAGTGGGGGGGAGGGTTGTTAGTGCCACGGAGAGACACGTTAGAAAGTGTGAAAACTGGATGTACTTCTTCAGCAGAACTTCACAACTCATGGGAGTGGATGATTATGGCCGTAAGAGGTAACAAGTTTTGGATCTAAGAATGCCGGAAGCTTTTAGTCATCCACTGTTACAGGCAGAGCAGGTGGGTAGAGCGTACCGTAGACAGGTTGTTAGCGATTAACAAGTAATTTTATTACTTGTTTTCAGAGCTAGTGGAAGGATGTAGATATTAAGGGTACGTTGGAGTTCAGCATGACTTCTTGTCTGCTCTGATGAGAAGTTACCTATAAAGCACCCTGTGGGCCTTTCAAAAACTCTTGTGGCCCCCAGAAAATTGACAAAAACCTAGATTGTGGAACTGTGGCTCTAAAATTATGAGATGCATATGTCAGCTATTATGATACAACAGAGTGTGCATATCATTAATAGTTGACCTCAGTAAGGGAATCCATGTCAATGATAGAACAAAATTGCAAAAGCTCTTCCAAAGACAAAAATGTTTTAAACTAACTGTGACAATCGGCAATTCCAGAGGAGGACAGAAAACAACTGTTTATTCTGCTGACAGTCATGAGTTGTAAGTCAGCGTGTTTACTTTCCAATAAAAGCATTGATGTGATGGAGCAAGTACAATGTGAAAAGACATTGCAATACATGCCATGTCTCTTCTTCTGTAAATTTTTAAGAAGAGTCTCAGTCTTACGTACAGAGGCTACTCTATGGACCCCAGTGACTATTCAGTGCTTTTGCACAGAATTGGACAGACCATTGATGTCCTCTTGAGCAGGGGCGCAGTATAGGGGGGGAAAGTGATGACAATTCTAGGGGGCCAGACCAACAGGGAGCCGTCCACAATTTATTTATTTATTGTTCATAGAAATAAAAAAAAATGGGGCAGTGTCAATTACAAAATTAATCATGTTGTATTTTCGAAGATTGTTTTTAGCAGTAAAAACTTTATGTTCCCACTCCCAGACCAAAAAACACACATCCATATTTGCCCTGCTCTAACCCACGTCCCTCCTGATCTGTTCACTCCTAATTGAAATTAAAGCTGCAGTACGTAACTTTTATAAAAAAAATAAAAACAAAATTCCATATATTTGTTACAACTGTCATTATGTTGTGAAAGTATGGTATGAGAGATAATCTGTGAAAAATCTATTTCCTCTGCTTTCTCCCAGTGCTCTCTAAAAACAACCAGTCAGTGGCAGGAGAGTTTTACTGCTGTCAATCATAATCTTATATGACTCATCCTTCCTCCCCCTTGGTTTGTGCTATTCTGTAGCTAGCATGGGCTGTTGAAAATGCTTAGCATAGCTACCAGTGATGGCAGATAAACGATTTTCCTGTAACAATAAGTTGTTTCTCCACCATTAGCACATTTAGCAGTGAGTGAATGAAGTTGATTAACAGCACTCAGAGCGTCCTACT
>NW_015114827.1:92560-98838 GCF_001443285.1 Poecilia latipinna
TGACGCGTCCTCTCCAGAGTGAATAAAAATCTGTAATATCTCTTTTTTATAAATATTTTTTTCACATATTTTTTTAAAACTGTCATTATGTTGTGACAGTATGGTATGAGAGGTAATCTGTGAAAAATCTATTTCCTCTGCCTTCTCCCAGTGCTCTATAGAAACAACCAGTCAGTGGCAGGGGGATTTTAGTGCTGTCAATCACAATCTCATGTGGTGCTGCTCATCCTTCCTCCCCCTCGATTTGTGCCGTGCTGCAGCTAGCATAGCACAGAGCTGTGCAGATTCAAACTGTGAATGCTCAGTTTAGTTAGCATAGCTACCAATGATGGCAGATAAACAGTTTCTTGTAATGATAAGTTGTTTCTCCACCATTAGCACATTTAGCAGTGAGTGAATGAGGCTAATTGACAACGCTAAGAGCGTCCTACTAGTTCTGATTGGTTGTTTTGGTCAGAACGGTGCATTACTTTAGCCAGCAATAGTAGTTCAGGAAGGAGATGGAGGAGATTGATTGTTTTTACAGATTATCTGTCTCATAACAAACTGCTACGACATCATGACAGCTTTAACAAATATGGAGAAAACATATTTTTTATTAAAGTTATGTACTGCAGCTTGAATAAAATGCAACTACATAGCATTTTTGAGAAGTCTGGATTGCTTTATGTGTATTTGCACGTTGCCTTTGACTGTTGCTCTTGGGGAGAGACATTCAGTATCTAAAACTAATAGAAAAAATTTAAGCAACCTACTTGCATTCTGTTTGCAGACTGTATGCATACTGAATTTTATTCTTGCATGTAAAATTCATGAGCAGTAAGTACTGTACTAGTTATCAGTATTGGACCAAAGAAATCAAAGCAGTTGCAAGCCTTTTGAAATTGTGATGCTTTTGATGGGTCAGATAGATTCAAGAAATTTTAACAGCAGCTGTGTGAGGAAGGACCAATTTAATTTTTTGTCAGGGGGCCAAAGATTCCTGGCAGCGCCCCTGCTCTTGAGTAAGTTGGACATTAACATAAAAGAAGCAACCTTTTATTCAGGCTGACACTGTGGAATAATGCTTTCTTTCTGCTCTCTGTGAAATAAAGTTGACAAGTTAAGAAGAACATAAAATGACAAAGTAAAACAGATAAAATTGCATTGCTCTGGGTTTATTTCTTTTTCAATTAAAACATGATGGTTGTTTCTCTTCATTTTATTTATTATTTTCCACATTCCTCAAACAAACATTTTTTTATTTGCCCCCTTTTAAGCTGAAGTTGAATAGACTTAGTAAGAATCCTATTTTTTGACATGCCTTATTTATTAAAATTTAAGTATCACATTGTTGCTACAGCAACAACTATATACACAGTGTAGCATTGCCAACCCTGGAGGAGTGTTGATTTTATATTGACCAAAAGTGTTGTTAAAAATTTCCAAACAAAACATCCACGCAATCCTGAACCATAGAGGCTATGTGTTAGTGTTGAACTGGGGTCCTCCCAAATTTGTGTAAAACTCTGTGTGTTATGTGAAAGATGACAGGAGAGGAAACAGTTTTTAATGTTTTTCAGTGATTTCTTTTTCCCACTGATGCTAAACACAGTGGAGCTTCTCTACTACATCTCCAGGGAAGCTTCTAGTGTGCCTTTGTATGTGATGGTGGCTCACTGGGTAACAGGATCACTACATAGTCGGGGCTAAAAAGCTTACTGTCTGGAGTCAGAAAGCATCTGTGGTCAAAGACTTTCTTTCACTTCCTTATCTCTATATCCTTCAGGAAACAGGCATCAGGCTGCTGTTGTTCACCACACTTTGGTGACAGAGCACCAGTGATGAATTAAGATTCATCGCTGGTGATCAAAAAATTCTAAATTGAATCGTCCAGCGAATAATAACTTTTGCATGATTACATGTGACAAGATTGCATTGCACATCCTTAACTATAACAGAATATATTATCATATACTGTTGAGAGGTGCCTGAATACCAGGTTTACTTAGAAACAAACAGTATATATAAAGTAGTCTTTAAAAAATAACTTAATAGTTTATACAAAAGAAAATTAAAAAAGGGTGGAGTCCATTACATTAAATTTTCAATCAACAATTCCATCAAGAAATCAACAAGTTTTGTTGACAGGCACAGGAGAATACCATTTACTGTAAAATAAATTTTAAATAGGCGAATAAATATAGACAAAAACATTTTGACAGAATTTACAGAGATTTAAGAGAATTAAATAACTGCAAGGTTTGTTTTCATCTAAAGTATGAACACGTTTCAAGTGATATGCTACTTCTGGAGCTAGATTTACTGCAAAAATCTGTATAATAACCCCCTGTATATTTTAAAACATTAATAACAGGTTGTGTAACCAGAGCAGAAGATCCTGCTAATGGTACTAGCAGATCAGGATTATATACTACCCATCTTTTCTTAAGAGGATACATCATTCATCAGTTCCCTGTTAAAATGTATGGCTCCATACGCCATGCCTCAAAGACTCGACAAATGAAGAGGACAGTATGAGGCTAAGTCCTGTGCCAGATTCACAACACTGTATCGATGTCTTCCCCCTTCACCCTCTAAGTGAGTATAAGGTATCCACAGGCTCCAAGGTTGGCGCCAGCCTCTGTCTTTTACGCACCACACACCAGAATTAATTGCAAATCAATCGAACAAAGTACAACTGATCAGTAAACCAATTAGTAATTTTAGCTCTTTGTCATGGTTTCATTTGCCATAGGCAGTTTTTGGTTTCTGTTCTAAGTAGCTCCTATGCTGTAAGGTAAGTGAACTAAAATATGTGTAACTGTTATGCTCTCCATTAACTATGTTCAAAACAAATATTTCTTTTCTTGGTGTCATTTACCATCAAGGTTATTCAGTTATTCTTGTTTTGGATGTTGTTCAAAGGTCATTTAAGTGTCTTTTTTACATATTATTCAGCTTAACTCAAACTCTAGCCCTAATACGCTATAATGATTAGAAAATGTGGGTACTTATGAATTAATCTAACGGTATGTGTGAAACAGTGTCACTGCAGATGTGGTACATGTTTGTTGCTGTAATTATTTTTTATGTTCAGCAAATTATATTGCATTCTAGTTTTGCATGCCTGTTTTAACTGACAAATACACTTAGTGTCAAGCTTTTTTTATTTATATATTATATATTTTATTCTACTCCTGGTATGAGTTGTGGTATGAAGCAAGAAAAAGTAGGGCTTAGGGAGTTGTTGCTTTCTTAGAGACCAGACTTTCTGAGAAATGTTTCCAGTACCTTGTTGAAGCTACGCCACAAAGGATTAAGGCAGTTCTGAAGACAAAAGGGGTCCAACCCAGTACTAGCAAGGCGTACCTAATAAAGTGGCTGGTGATTGTATTTTTAGTAAATATTTTAAGTTGTTGATTTCAATAAATTCATATGTTGAATAGATGTATAGTACAAACAGTATATAATTGCATTATGAAGCCTAGTCAATTCAGGCTGGAAGACTCTTCGGCCTCACCTGCATCATCCAGTCCCTTAGTCACGCACCTCTACCACAGCCTATCAATGCTGGACCATGCTTTGTCATAGCCAATCATCAAACAAGCCTCCATGCTTAAGGACCTTGATCCCTGGCTTCATCTGCTCACCAGTTGAGCTCAACCCACCTCCACCCATAATTCTCATCACAAGCTGCTCATCCAAGCCAATTGCAATTCACCATGCCCGCGTCTCCTGTCGGATCCAAGTGCCAAAACCTTAATTCATTCATGTCAATAAAACATTACAATCACAGTTTCTCTCCGTGCGAGTCTCTCTCTACGTTTTTACACTCAGTTTGCATTCACATTCACTGGCTTATGGTGTTATATTAACTCCAAAAGAGTGAATGTCCTTAAACTCTTAACCAGTTACACTGTAAAGAATGAATTAAAAATATATATTTTAACTTTGATTATTGTCATCAATACTGCTCAATATAAGGAGGAATTTTACACTCACTGTTGCTGAATTAACTTATTGAAATCAAATGTTCTGACTTCCAGTTGACTTAAATGAGCTTATCAAATTGCTATCAGCAATCTTAGTATGTTACATGAAATTTGTGATTAAAAAGTCTCTCCAGCTCACTCTACTTGAGCTGGATTAATTTGGAAAAAGTAAGACAGGACTACCACTATGTGTCAAGGGATACCACCATAGTCAACTAACATAATGTTGTTTTGGGGTTTTTTTGTGCGGGGGGCATTAACGCAATTATTATTTTTTTTTTTAATATGCAAAAATCCCTAACCGGAACCTTTGTATTGTGTTTCTGGTGTTTCTGACGCACAAGCAACATGTGGAAACGACAGTGATAATCAAGAGTGAGAGTGAATTAATCTTTATTGTATATTTTATCAAACAGAATAGTTTTTGTATATATTATTTTGATGTAATTAGTAATTCTGTTAAAGGGGAGAGTGAGGTTTTAGAATTGTAGTGTGCCTGTAGTTTTAGCAATGTCAGCAGAGGAAGTGAACAAAGCTGTTCAGTTTATGTTGGCCACTCTTCCAAATACTAAATTAACATTAACAGCCACCTTGTAGAATAGAGTACTTTAAGCTCTATGCTACAAATATAAATATGGATAAATATTAAATAAATCCAGAACTGCATTGAATGTTTTGCCTTGGGGAACTGTTCTCTGTTCCTGCCTTGATATTTTTGTTTAAAATATGTTTTGTAACTTCACTTGTTACTACTGAGGTATGCAACTTGAAGTATGCAACTGCTCCAGCTGAGTAATAACTTTTGGTGTTAATTAATTGAGTATGTTGAATCACCATATTAAGACTGTGTTTATTATGGCTTTTTGTACTTCTCATTAATATGCAAGTCAACAGAATTCAATAAAATCAGCTGTTTTCCTGCAGGTAATTCTGAGGTTTTAGTCTGAGTCAATCTAGTCAATCCAGAGTTCAAGCTGAGTCTCAGCCACTCAGCTATGTAGAAACACTGAAACACTGATCTACAAGAAACTTTGGGAGTTGCAAGTGACTCTGTCCTTCACATTCTTGAGGTAAGAAATTTATGATTCTTATTCACATTGACTACAGTCCCTAAAACGTGGTTTGTTTTGTGATTGCTTTTCTGTCTGTGCTCCAATTAGCAGATGACCCAACAACTTCAATCAAACAAGACCACTTTTCAGCTCTGTAGCGATTGTGAAGCCATCTTTCTACTGGCCATGCCTGCCCTGATCTTCTGAAAGGAGGACTAATAGTACATCATAGTGTGCTACTACACCTTTCAGCATGCATGTGTGTGGCCACTCCTTTCTGTGCTGCTGACAGATATCTTGAGAACGCTGTCCGTAACTCAGACAAGACTTCCAAATATAAAAGGCTATGGCTTTTTGAAAGTAAACTCCTAATGTTGACGTCTAATCCTAAGATTTTTTTTGCTTTGGACAATTTGGTTTGCTTGACTCTTAGGACATCTTATGAGTGTGTCAGATGTGTCAGATCTTCATTGTTCAGGATTTATAGGATTGCTTCAGAATCAGATGCCCATCCAGACTTTAAATTCTGACCAGTAGTCATGTTTTATTGTGTTTATGTGAAACTTAAACATAATAAAGATGCTAAAAGTAATTGAACTCATGTCTTCATTTCAGCAAGCCAATAACATCTTTTGTTCTAGTATTGACAGGATAATTTTTTGGATTTTTGCCTTAGCATAAGAACCTTGAATAAAACAATGACAAAATATATATTTTAATCCTATGCAACAATAAAAGAAAACTAGTTTTAGGTTTAGGGTGGTACAGTGACGCAGTTGGTAGAGCTGTTGCCTTGCAGCAAAAAGGTTCTGGGTTTGATTCCTGGCCCCGGTCTTTCTGCATGGAGTTTGCATGTTCTCCCTGTGCATGTGTGGGTTTTCTCCAGGTACTCCAGTTTCCTCCCACAGTCCAAAAACATGACTGTCAGGTTAATTGGCCTCTCCAAATTGCCCCTAGCTGTGAGTGTGTGTGTCCATGGTTGTTTGTCTCTGTGTTGCCCTGTGACAGACTGGCAACCTGTCCAGGGTGACCCTGCCTCTCGCCCGGAACGTTAGCTGGAGATGGGCACCAGCACCACTCCCGAACCCACTAAGGGACAAGGGTGTAAAGAAAATGGATGGATAGTTTTAGGTGTGTATATATATGCTGGTTTCAAGAAATTCAATGTCAAGTAACATTTTCTTTACTTGAGAATATTTTTCTTAAAATAAGAAAAATGGTAACACTTTATTTGAAGGTGGGTGAATAAGAC
>NW_015114827.1:103338-103990 GCF_001443285.1 Poecilia latipinna
TTGCGGCTCACGAGCCGGGTCGTAACAACCCTATTTTTGTACTTTTTTTCTTGTTTTTGAAAGGGGACTTTTTGAGGGGACTTTTGATTTTTTGACAGGAGTAAGCTGAGAGTTCTGTTATATTGATCTGCCCTGTGACATTATTTGATATTTAGTTTTGATATTTGGGGGTTTAATTGTGGAGAGAAAAAAAAATATGTCCTTGAACCTTTACCAATTTGGTCACCCACATTTTCATTACAGTAATAAAGATCTGCAGATGTTACTTTTGCTCAATATATAGGCACATTTTCACTGCCAACAGCTAGCCTTTACAATCTACATTAAGTCTTTGAAGAATTAATGAGTCACATTTAATTTCCCTTTGGGATTAATCAAGTATTTTTGAATTTGAATTGAATTTAAATTGCCATAAATATTTGCAGAATTTCACCAAAGAGCCTTAATGTAAGGCTCTTTGGTGAAAGACCCTTACACCAAAGAGGTGTAGGCTCTTACACCTCTTACACCTCAATCAGTTTCAAAAACTGATTGAAAATTAATCAATTTTCAATCAGTTTTTTTTGCACCAAAGAGTTAATAATAATAAACATGCTTTATTATTATAAAACACGGCAAACTAGTGCCGGACTGGGTTAACTTTGGGAATCTC
>NW_015114828.1:0-2750 GCF_001443285.1 Poecilia latipinna
AGAAAAATAGATACAAGCTATTTTTAGGGAAAAGGCTAATGCTTATGGGGAGCAGTGAAATGCTAATGTTTGTGTTAATGTTAATACACTGCTTTGCTGCACAAGGCAGTGTATTAACCGAGATGTAACTTATATCATGAATATATATAGATTAGCCAAAAACCCTATAAATTCAAATGAAATACTGTTACTTCCGCTAGCCGCCAGAAGTAAGACCCACAATCGTTTCCCCAGTAAGCCTCCCAGGAGTAAGGTGGATAGAATGTTCAGTTCCAATGGTATCAATGGCATCAACAGTGATGTCATCACTCTATGATATCACAAGGGAATCTCTCTCTTGAATGTATTTCACAGACAGTTTTCTCTGATCTGTTCCACAGTTCTATCGCGACAGATCACCCTTTAGAGCACGTTTGACGTTCAGAGAAGCAAGAAGTTACTACGATATAGACATGAAGCAACAACAGATTGTTTGCGAACATGAAGCTTTTCCAACTAAGCTTTCATGGGTCGACATGGTAGACCTCAACATCCAAGTCGACTACGACGCTGTCATTTTCCCTGTTGAAGATGACAGTGTCAGCCCCATTGAGCCGGCAGATCAATCAGAGATCCAGGGGGAATCAAGTCCTTCCGGCGACTTTGAGAGACCAAGATCATCGGAAGTCAAGCAGAAAACAACACCCTCTGCTGGCTTCGAGATTACCCCCTCAGTGGAAGACGTGGAAGAGACAAACCAACACGTCAAAGATCTTACAAGGCAGGTAGACGATCTTAAAACAGAGTTGCAGAATAAGAATTTTGAACTCCATCAGGAAAGAGACAGAAGGATTGCATGTCAGGCTGAAGTCAAATCCCAGCAGGAGGAGATTCAAAAACTGCAAAACATGTTGGAAAAAGAACGTCACCAGCAAGTCAAACGTGAACAGGTTTCTTGCTCTTTCAAAGCTACAACTGACAAGAGCGTTCTTCAACAGCTGGAGTACTTCAAGCGGGAGGCTGCAAAATACGCCTCCCGCAATAAAGGTCTGATTGAAGTAATGGTTGAAGAATACCGAGTGAGACTTAAATATGAGGAGCAGCTCAAAAGTCACTCTGAGCAGGCTTCCAAATTTAAGGCTCAGGAGGAAATGGTGAAAGCTCTGCAGGGTCAGGTTGCAGACCTGAAGGTGGAGTTAAAACTTGCTCTAGAAAACAACCATGCTAGAGTCTCCACCCAACCAGATGTCCGCCTTCAAACAGAGGAGACCAAGGATAGACAGACCTCCAATCAACCAGGGAGATGTGAAGAAAGATGGACCTCCAATCAACCAGGGAGATGTGAAGAAAGATGGACCTCCAATCAACCAGGGAGGTCTGAAGAAAGACAGACCTTGAGTCAACAAGGGGTCTCCAGGCATAGCCTGGCTCAGACTTTGCGCCGACCCACACTCAGGTTGCAAACAGAGGAGTCCATGGAAAGCCAAACCTCCACACAAACATGGAGGTCTGAGGAAAGACAGACATCCATACGATCAACCTCTACTGGTTGCATGGAGGGTCTTCATGTTGGCATTGGCACGAAGGCCAAGCTAAGTCCGGCTCGGCCTTTACACCGACCCACACCCAGGTGGCACTAACCTAGGTCACTATCCAAACCCAGGTTTAGGTAACACTTTGAATTATGAAAATTTGAGGCTTTGCACAAATGTGGCAAAGCCTCAAACTGTTTAACAAATATTCATCCATCATCTAAATGATAGATGAATATTTGTTTAACAAATATCCATCTAGATGATGGATGATGATGGTGATGATGATGATGAATGAATATTTGTTAAACAGTCGACAGTAAAATACGAAACAGAGAATTTGTGAAAATTCATTTGGCTCTGCTACTGTGCAGAAACAATCAATCAGAACCAAAAGGGAAACTTTTGGTTCTGATTGGTTTCTAATGTGTTGAATGTGTCTCACCACATTCAACACATTAGTAACAATGTACTGCAATTGCTACTAAGCTATGCAATTGGCAGAAAAACAACCTAACATTATATCATCATTATTTAGAATGATTTAGAAAACAAAATGCTACATAGGCTTGTCAAAACTATTCCGACCCATATTAGGACTTAGCATTGATTTCCCTTCATTTTAGTAGCTGTGATTTTGCCTAACCCAGACATTTTGCCTAACCCAAACCAATACTAGTCTATTCCTAACCTTAACTAAACCTTAATTCACATCCTACCTCTAAACATTACCCCTGACCCAAAGCAATGAATCCATCATATTAGGACCAGTCTTTGGTCCTAATATGGTGGACCTAATATGACACTGGACATATAGTGGTGCGTTCACATCAAACACATTTTGACCATCAGGGGCATCTGGTTTACATTCAAAGTCTATGTGGAGGCGCGTCGAAGGCTGTTGCAGTGCGTTTTGAACGTCTAGAGCAGGCGCCATTTGAACCTTTTGGAGCTTTTGACATGTCTAGCGCATCCAATACTCCACATAGACTTTGAATATAAAACAGACTCGCCTGACGCCCAAAACGTATTTGGTGTGAATGCACCATTAGAATGTTTAGTTCCTATGGTAACAATGACATGAGCAGTGATGACATCACTCTTTGATGCATCAAAGGAATCTCTCTCTCGAGTGTAGCATACAGACTGTTTATTCAGACCTGTTTCTTATAAGTTAACTTCAATCTGGAGAGACTCAGATGAAGAAAAAGGAAGAATTAAAATATTTAATGACAGGAA
>NW_015114828.1:6494-11090 GCF_001443285.1 Poecilia latipinna
GTGTATTAAGCAATCTGTACATATAAACAGATCGCAATTCAGCTCCTGTACAGTAGGTTTATACCTCAGCTAACTAGAACCGCCGTCGCTCTTTTTCCTCCCAGCGCCCATTAGTTCAGTTGCTATGACAACGGTAAATAAAACACAAAAGTGAAAGGACTAGTAACAGAGTGTTCCACCATGTCTGTAGTTCTAAAGAGCAGCTCAGAGGGGCAGACAAAAGTCTACGTCTATTTGGAGTCAGACTTTTGTTTTGAGTTGAATTTGGCTCGTTTTGTGTTAATTATGTCGCCACAGTTACTCGAAATGCCAACAAAAGCAATAGCTCCCCTCACGGATCGAGGCGCACGTTTTGATGTATATATTGTGAAGGGGGCATGCAGCGGTACGAGCCGCATTAACGGTACCAGGAAGAGGCAGTTATTTTGAGGTGTAGAACAATAGGTGCCTGCCTATGCATTGCTACGGCAGGCCCCAATAATAACGGTCCTGAATTAGCTGGAGCTCCACATAAGTAGCATCACCTGGAAGGGAGGAACGCTGCATGTAGGCTGGAGTTCTGACTGGATCTACAGGTTCTGACTGGTTCTGACTTGGTTTCCTGGTTCTGACTGGATCCCATGATCTGGTTTTTATAAAGGTAAGAGGTTCTGGTTCTGTGAGATGATCTGGATCAGAACCAGTCCATCCATCCATCAGCTCAGTCCGTCTTTGTTCTGAACTTTTATTAAAAAAAATGACCAAAACTGAAATAAAAAAACTGATATTTCCAGTGAAATGTGAAAAATGATGGAATCCTGAGCGTCGGATGCGATTCCTGTCAGATAATAGGTTTGTAAACAAATCAATAATGTGATAATCCTGAGCAGAATCTGGGTTTCAGTTCTGGTTTGTGTTGGGTTAACACAAAGATATGTCTGACTGTGAGATGTATTCCTCGGTTTTGTTTTTCCTGTTCAGGGCACGAATGCTAAAGGAGGCAGGAGTAACTGTGAAGAAGCCGTGGCTGACCAGGAGAAAGAGACTGAAGCAGGTGGGACTCCTCTCCATGCAGAGCAGTTACCACGGTAGCCATCCTCACCAGGATGAAGATGGCCGCTGAGTCGCACTAAAGGGCTATTCCGCCTCGTTTACTAAAGCTGTACCACTGTTAAAAACATAGAGCTGCTGATTTTAACCTTACTCATTCTAAAATTAACACCAATGTTTTAAAAAATTAGGTTCAAAGTCATATTTTCACCATTTTATTTATTTATTCATTCATAAATATTGGTTTCAAACTAAAAGCTAGAAAGCTACATATTTAGCTCCATAAACATTGTGCTTCCTTAATGCTAACTCAATATTTAGCCAACTCAGAGCTAAATATTTACCTTGGAATTCAATAGTTAATATGCTAAATATTTGGCATATATGTAGAACACTAAATAGTAAAATATTTAGTTTGTTTCTAAAGTAAATATTTAGTTTAGAAATATTCAGCTTTCTAACTAAATATTTACATTCAAGCTAAATAGTTAATAAACTACATACTGTAGTTTGTTAAATATTTAAAAACTAAATAAATATTAGTTTATTAATATTTGGAGCTAAATATTTGGTAGATAAACTGAATAGCTTGCTAACTAAATATTTATTTAGTTTCAAATCCAAACCATAAATTTATGAATGAATAACATGGTGAAAATATGATTTTGAAAACTAACACTTTTTATGACAGTTTATTAATTTTTTTACTATATTGCTTAACAAAATCACCCTGTAAAACCTGCAAACCAAGAAACTCAACCTTGAACTGGATTATTTTACATAATTTACAGATTTTTAGTAATTCTAGTTTATGATTATTTTAGTTTCTTTGTGAAAAGACAACTCCTGATTTTAGGACTTTTAAACTGTCTCTCAGTGTAAAGCAGTGCAGTAACAGTTTGATCGTTATCTAAGCAGAAGGTTTTATAGAGTTGGTAAATGCAGCAGAATCGCTCTTTAGTGCTGAATGTCGATGTTCTTGTTTTCGCTCAGGAGCTGCGTCTGAAAGCTGGGATGAAGCCACGCCCCTTTCTCACCTGGCCACAGAAACCCTCAGCTCACCTGGTCAGTTCGTGTTTCTTCATCCTCCTGCTGCAGGTGAAATACAGGAAGATAAACGTTACTGTCAGTGAGGTCTGACTGAGACTGAAGAGAAAACCATCCACTCTGCTATGCAACAAAAACTAGTAAACGAGTTTTTAGATTAGTAGATTAGTTCAGATTAATTGATTATGGAAATAATCGTCAGCTAATTTAGAAATCAATTAATCGTTAATTGGTGTATCCAGACTCTAAAAAACGATCATTTGCTGAAAAAACACACACAGAGCAGTAAATAAGCAAAACTGGGTTTCCCTCCTATGGTGCCTTCAGGTACTGTTGGACACCAAACCTTATGTCAGTTCTACAACGACTACTGTCCTAAATCCTAGAAAAAGTCGATAAAATGTAATTATTGTCAGGATTTTAACGTTATTCACCTCAAAAAGTGAAGAAATGAAACGTATTTCATTTTATTTTGCGGGAATTGGACCCGGAAACGTGAGGAATATTAAACTCTGCTGGGAGACAGGTTAACTCTGTGTTTGTTACTGCAGACCAGGAAGAGTCGGGTCCGTTGACCAAACCTCATCTTTCTCTCACTGCAATGACAAAAACCAACTCAGATGCTCCGGTGAGCACGCCGTCTCCCACTGCTGTGGCCCAAACCAGCAAGGAATCCCAGTCCAAACCAGAGGAGTCGACTGTAATCAACGGTGAGTGGAAACATGGCCTCTGCCTTTCTGATGTAATGAAATAAAACCTGAAATCTGTTTGCTCCTCTTTCAGACTCTTATGAGCCGCAGCCCCACCTGCCTGTCACAGCCATGAGCACCAAACCCGGCCTGGAGGGATTCCTCGGTGCCAAACCCGTTTACTCTCCAGCTTCAGGGCGGAAAGCCGCAGCAGACCATTTATTTATCGGAGGTCGGTCACACGGATCTGCAGCTGACATGATCAGGATGTTTGATTCAGTCTTCCTGTTTCCTCCAAACTGTTTCAGTTTGAAAACAACCTCACATGAGGGCTGCAGCTAACAGTTATTATAATATTTGATTATTCTGACGATTAATCATGAAATCAATCTATTATTTGGACGATTAATCAATTAGTCTGATGATTAATTAAAAATTAATCAATTAATTCAAATTAATATATTTTTCTGATAATTAATTGTAAAAATAGATTATTCTGACAATTAATCGATTAATTTGATGAATAATCGGCAGAAAAATCCTGAATCCTCAGAAAAATGAATTATTCTGATTGATTAATCAAATTGAAAAATCACATTCTGCTGATTTTCATTTAAGCCTCTTTATAAAATAGAAATGCATTGAAAGATTTGAATCCTTTTTTAAATGAGAAAATAAGCATTTTATTGCCTAATAGTCAATACTAGCATTATTTTAGCTTTATCATTTGTAGCAAAGGAAACATATGCAGCCAGAAATCATGCGAGAGGTTTATGCCAGTGGATGCAAAGTGCTAAGTTTCTAATTTATTTACAGGAATAGCATCATAAATATATCATGGCAGAAATATTTCTCTCTCTACTTCTGTTGCAACCTGGTAGAAAATGTCAATCTGTTGTGACTCTCCCATCTTTTAGAGTCACATCTACTGTCATTCTAAAATCAGAGATTCAGCTGACCACGTGGAATACAACAAAATGGTCGACCAGTAGTAGAGCCAGAAGCCGATTCTCTGTTCATAAATATATAATCTTTTGTTATATGTGGATCTAAAGCCTGTGAAACACCGACACTGAGTCTTCTGTATTTCTGCAGGCGCTCCCGGAGCAAAGGATCCGATCTCCCAGAATCCCCGGGATCAGTCCGACTCTGAGGCTTCGTCCCATCTTCCCATCGCTGCTGCCACCAGAATCCCGTCAGATGTTCCTGCAGCGCCTAAATCTGATCAGACCGCCGCATCTCGCCTCAATCCTTCAGCGCAGGAAACGCCAGCAGCGCCGAAGCAAACGGATCATCCAGTCAGACGTGGTGCGGAGAGTCGGCTCCAGTTTCTGCCTCCTGGTTCATGTGGGGAGTTTGTTTTAAACCAGTTTACATTTTAATTTTTAGACGTGAACGAACCCAAACACCACCTGCCACTCTCCGCCATGACCAAGCCGAACACAGAGTCGGCCATTTCTGCTCCGTCTCAGTCTCTGTCAGCATCACTGGACCTCACAGTGAAACCAGGGGAATATCCCTTTAAACGAGGCGAGTTTGGCTCCAGCCAGCAAAACATTTAAGGTGCTTTCACTCCAGTCCGCTCTAATGAAACTCCAGTCCGCTCTAATGAAACTCCAGTCCGCTCTAATGAAACTCCAGTCCGCTCTAATAAAACTCCAGTCTGCTCTAATCCAACTCCAGTCCGCTCTAATCCAACTCCAGTCCGCTCTAACCCAACTCCAGTCCGCTCTAACCCAACTCCAGTCCTCTCTAACCCAACTCCAGTCCGCTCTAACCCAACTCCAGTCCGCTCTAACCCAACTCCAGTCCGCTCTAACCCAACTCCAGT
>NW_015114828.1:14626-21333 GCF_001443285.1 Poecilia latipinna
TTAACCCAACTCCAGTCCTTTTTAACCCAACTCCAGTCCGCTCTAACCCAACTCCAGTCCTTTTTAACCCAACTCCAGTCCGCTCTAAAGAAACTCCAGTCCTTTTTAACCCAACTCCAGTCTATTTTAATTTTTCTTCTCAATCAAATAGGGTCTACCAGACTGTCAGGTGTGAAAACAGCCTTACTTCTCTGTTATCCTCTGATTGTTAGTTCTGTTTAATCTCTTCAGCGCCGGTTCTGAAGACGCCCAGTCCCAGTCTAAAACGGAGCGTGAGTTTTCCTCAGCCTGCAGGTGCGACTGGCTCTGTGCACGTTCCTCCATTGCCTCTTGTCCTCCCTGCTGAGATTTCTAACTATTCCTCCACAGAGAAATTACTTCCCTCCAAATCCTTCATGAAGTCCGGACTCTCACCCAAACTGGACCTGTATGTTGTGATAGAACATCATCTTCTCTCACACTGCATAATTTATGACAAAAATCTGAATTTGTTTTTAAAACCTTCAGCAGGTCGAACAAGTCTGGAGGTATCGAGTTTAAACCGGAGGTGATGAAATCCCAAACCCTTCCGCGCTCCAACGGCGCCCAAACCAAACGGGGCCTGTTTGAGCGAATGAACTCTGACCCCATAAAGTAAATGAACCCAGATCAGATCCTTCAGTCCAGAAGAGGCTTCTGTTGTATAATCTGTTGCACTTTTTACCAAACAGGCCAAAGGACTCCAAGCCCAAACTGAAGCGCTCCCAGAGCTTCGGCATGTCGAGCGCCAGCGGGATAAAGCAGATCCTTCTGGAGTGGTGTCGCTCCAAAACCATCGGCTACAAGGTCCGTCTTCACCAACCCTTGCAGGTTTCCATCAGAGAGACGGATGAACGTCTTCCTGAGACGCTTCCTGTCATTTCTCCTCTAGAACATAGACATCCAGAACTTCTCCTCCAGCTGGAGCGACGGCATGGCCTTCTGCGCACTGGTGCACTCCTTCTTCCCGTTGGAGTTCGACTACAACGCTCTGAATCCGGCGAACCGCAGACAGAACCTGCAGACGGCCTTCACTATAGCGGAGTAAGTCCAACGAAGCTAGAGCTAAAAAAAACTTTGGTGTCTCTATATGGTTCTCACACATGATTGGGTTGGTTGGCTGACTGTTCACCTTTGCAACTACTTCGCTAAACCACGCGAAGGCGCCATGGTGGACGTAGGAAGCGACGGGAATATTAATTTTCAGTCTGTTGGTCTTTCTGACTGCGGTGTTTTAAAGTACTGGGTGTGTTGTTTCCTTTCAGTCGGCGTCAGTCTTCCCTCTCTGTGTTTCTTCTCAGGCAGCAGGCGGACTGTCTGCGGCTGATCGAGGTGGACGACATGCTGGACATGGGGGACAAGCCGGACCCCATGTGTGTGTTCACCTACGTTCAGTCGCTCTACAACCATCTGAAGAAGTTTGAGTAGCTCTGGCTAGTTTCACGCAGAGTGAGTGTGTTCACCAGCTGACTGAGTGTGTGTGTGTGTGTAGAGGGTCCTGAGATCTGAAGATGAATACCGGATGTGAGAGAGGACGTCGCCATCTGCTGGTGGAGCAAAGGATCGTTGCCCATCTGTTGTAGTTGAAATTAGTTGGTTAACTTAATGAACTCTGGTTGGAAGTGTTTCACTGAGGTGTGGAAAGTCAAGGTGGTTGCTATGGTTACCGCCCAGTCTGGAAAAGGGTTGAGAATGAGAAAAGAGGAGTTTTTCTGTTTCCCAATGTATAAACGTTGTTTCCTTCCTTACTTTTTCCTCCTATCCTTCCTTCATTCTAGCTTTCTTCTTTCCTTCTTTCCTTCCTTCCTTCCTTCCTTTGCATGCTTCTTTCCACCATTTCTTCCTTCTATGTTTCCTTTCTTTCTTCCTTCTATCCTTCCTTTTGTCATCTTTCTTTGTGTACTTCACACACTTCCTTCTTTCTTTCTTTTCTTATTGTCTCTTTTCTTCCTGTTTCCTTTCCCTCCTGTCGTTGTGTCCTCTCTTCCTTCCATCTCTCCTACCTTGTGTCCTTCCTTCCTGTTCCCTGCTGTAGAAATATCATCCATAGATTAACAATGAAGTTTCTTTATTTTATGTTTTAGAAAGAAGGTTAAGGATTGGGAACTCTGAAAAAGTCTGGAACTTTTACATGGAAATGTGTAGCTGTCTGGGTTTTAATCTAACTAAAGTCTGTACCTTGAAAAGAAATAAAATAAACAGAAAACACATAAAATCCTAGATATTTTATTTATTTTAGATCGTTTGAGGTATTTTTAGATTCATTTTTCACTGTAGAAACAACAGAAAAGGAAATTAACACTGGTCGGGGTGATGAAAAGAAATTTAAGTAAATGTTTAAATAAACAACCAACAAATGAAGTAAGAAGATGGAGTCAGAGGGAACACATTAAAACTTTTTAAAGAATCTGTTATATATGGAAGCCCATTCCTGCCACAGAAGAAAAAATAAAAGCCAAACAGACCTTCATAATTGTGTCTTAAATGTCAAAATTATGACTATAACAGTCATAATTATGAGAATGAAAGTCATTTTCAACTTTTAAATTAAGAGTTGCAAGTTTTATCATTTATCATAATTATAAGTTTTAAAACTCATATAAAACTGCACAGGTCCTACACATAAAACCAGTAATTCTAACTTTAAACATGTAATTATGAATTTTATCCTTATTATTCACTTATTCTCATAATTATGACTTTTATTCACATAAGTACCTCCTTTAATTGAATTATTTTCCACCTCACAGAAACCTGATAGCCCTCACTAGCATGCCAACATTAGCCTGACAGCTAAAATAATTTAATTTGGTAGCTATGTTTAGTATACATTCTAGTTATACCCCACATGCTACTGACAGCATTTAAGCTAACCATACCATTTAAGCTGTAGTTAGCTAAAAGGCTAACAATTTAAGGTGTTGACGCACATAGAATTGCAGATTGAAAGGAGCGATTTAATTTGAGGGCTGCACAGTGGCGCAGTTGCCTTGCAGCAAGAAGATTCTGGGTTCGATTCCCAGCCTGGGGTCTTTCTGCATGGAGTTTGCATGTTCTCCCTGTGCATGGTGGGTTTTCTCTGGGTTCTCTGGTTTCCTCCCACAGTCCAAAAACATGACTGTCAGGTTAATTGGTTTCTCTAAATTGTCCCTAGGTGTGTGTGCATGGTTGTTTGTCCTGTCTGTCTCTGTGTTACCCTGCGACAGACTGGCGACCTGTCCAGGGTGTACCCCGCCTCTCACCTGGAACGTTGACTGGAGATAGGCACCGGCAACCTTCCCGACCCCACTAAGGGACAAGGGTGTGTAGAAAACTGTTCAAATGCTGGCCTTACAACTAAAATTTGTCCTACAATCAGTAGGTTGCTGATTCAATTCCTGCTCTGGTGCATGGCAGCCTCTCCTCTAGGGCAGCTATGGCTACAGTCTAGTAGCTACCAGTTAACTGTGAATTCTTGTCCTTTTGCTTCTTTTCATGCCATAAGTTGGCTTCCACAGTCAGAAGAATGTTTTATTTATTTATTCATTTAATTTTTTGTCTCACTAAAATGAAACACTTTCTTTATTACAAAAAAGTGTAGTTAATGACTTCCATAGGATTCTAGATTTTTTTTTTTTTTTTAGTGGCCCTAATCCTCTTCCATAGGTTATATTTACAGATAATAGAAACTTTATTATCATTGTCTCCGAAAGTTGGAATATTAGAGTGAAACCACAATGAATTCTGATTTGTGCAACAATTTCTTTTTATTCCGTTAAAGTAGAGCTTTAAAAGTCCCAGCCAATATTTATGCTGAGTTAATGTAAAGTTCGCAGCTGCGGGATTCCCATGTTTTTAGGGGGCGTGAACGCACCGCTTCCCATTGACCTGGCAATCCCTTTCCGGTATATGAGGTCAACTTTTCCCTCGATCCGCCATTTCAGTCCCGGAGACTGCTGTCGCTCGGTAGTTTCTGTGTTTTGATAAGCAGAAACCGGCGGTTCTGTTTGGTTCCGAAGAACTTTAACCGCAGGAAGTCGAGGCTTTGCTGCGTTTGTTTGCCAGCGCCAGCGTCCGGAAACAGAAGTTGTATGAGTTACGGGGAAAACGGGGTTCTGTCCTGAAAGCTCGGACCGGACTCCGCTGCCATGGCCGGTCATTTTGACGCCGAGGACCGGGATAGCTGGTACTGGGGCCGCCTGAGCCGGCAGGAAGCGGTGTCCCTGCTGCAGGGACAGAAGCACGGAGTCTTCCTGGTCCGGGACTCGTCCTCCATCCCCGGAGACTACGTCCTCTCCGTGTCCGAGAACTCCAAAGTTTCCCACTACATTATCAACGACATAAGCAACAGGATGAGACCTGGATCAGGTAAGGCTCGGTTCTTACTCATCCAGGTGTTTTTTACGGCACAGATGTAGTTTTAAGGTGAAGAGTCTGCGAGGGATATGGCAGGCCATTTTACCATATAATCACATTGACATTCCAGATTTCTTAAATTGGTTAATGACTGGACACATGAGTAAATTAAGGAATCTCTAATTATATTTGACTATGCAAATTACAGGTACTGGGGCTGTAATGTAATTTTGACTTTATGAAAGTCAGAATTATATTCTGGCTTTTATAAACAACATATTCAAGACATCCAGAAAGAATTACTATATGAAACGCATTTAAGATATTTACAATTAAATTATGACTAATCATAAAGTATAATCAAGAAATCTTACCTTTTGTTCTCATGTCTCCAATTAAATACATCTTAATTGTATATTTAGATAAACATTAATTAGATTTGACTAGGGCAAATTGAATTGCAGTTGTCTTGAAAGCAAATAATGACTAGAAAAATCTAAATTAGGGAAATCTGAAATTAAAATTTTGAATGATTCTTTTTAAGATATCTCCAAATGAATTAGTGATACCTTTAATTAGCTTTTCAATTTGAGTTAACATTGTGACTAGTCAGAATGACATTACTGCTATCCTGAATTTGTTTCTGTCGAATAAAAAACAGAAAAAAAGATTTTTGAAAATTCTTCATTTTCAGCTTTGGAATCGGTTTACCACAGCACTCCTACTTTTCTAAAGGTGCTTTTAAGAGCATTGCGTTTGTCGGAAGTGAATAAACAGGAATTGTTTTTGCAGATTTCTGAAGCAATATTCAAGTGCATGAAGTTTGTACTGTTTGGACGGCTCAGTGGCAGCACCAGGTCGACTTGCACCGCCTTGTGTAAATCTAAACATGTAATTAAATTTGAGATCTTAAATTATAGCCAGAAATGCGTGACCCACCAAATGACAAATCTGCTGATGTCATTTAAGATGTTAAAAGGAATTTTGACTTGTGATGATGTAAAAATAAATTTAATTATTATTTTTTTCTAGTCAGAATGAGAATGCAGATTTCTTAAATTACCGTCGGATGAATGTAATTCCTTACACTCAGACTCAACTGGTTTTATGTTAAAAAGGCTTGCCATAGGGAGGGATGGGTTCCGTAGAAAGCTGCAGGTTGTGACGTCACAACTGGGACATGACTGGGCAGATTGGTGTTTCAGGAATGTCTCTAGTACGTCCCGTTCACGCTGCTTTTTCCCTGAATCCTGACTGCTTCACAAACATTTCCTCAGGTGTTGCACAGTTCTGCCTGTAACCCACCAGAACCTCCAAATGTTCTGCCTGTAACTCACCAGAACCTCCAAATGTTCTGATTTAACCCACCAGAACCTCCAAATGTTCAGTTTATTTCAGTCACTATAGATTAATTCCACACAAACTGGTATTTCTATGGAGGGTAAAGAGTGCCAAATTACAGTAACAAGAAATAATTATTTGATAAATAATTTAATAAATAAAATTGATTAAATATCAGTTAATATTCAATTAAATGTTGATTTCATATTAAAAATTACATTTTGTTTTTCATGAGCAAGGAGTTGCTCACCTACAGTTTGCTGTAAATAACAATTTATCAAAGCTTTTTCCACACTTTCCAGGGAAAGTGGAAGAAGTTGTCTTGACTTGCTGTTTGAAGCAGCCAGTCAGGTGTCAGGGTTTCTACAGAAGCAGCCAATCAGATGTCAGGTTGATTAATGTTGTTTATCAACTAATGATTAACTGATAAGCAGCCATTTTCTTAAGAGTTTTCTTTTGTGTGAAAATGGACAACTGTCTTTCCATAATCTGTAGGGGAAAATGTTTAATAATATACTGGATTAAAAAAAAAAGTGAAATTTAAGGATCTTGAGAGTTTATATTTCTAAACAGAACCACATAAAGTGCATTCTCCATTCTGAACCGGACTCTGTTTGGCACATTTCTCTTCCCCGTTCTGGTGGGCCTCCGCCATCTTTATTTCTGTTTTAACAAATTAACCAGCAGCACCCTCTGATGCATGGAGGCCGAAACTACAACAATAAGAGGTTTATTTCTCAAACTTTCTCAGAAACGTAAATGATTATTTTATATAAAGAGTTAGAGATGCAGTCAGTCAGTGAAGGCGTAGCAGTGCAGCCCCAGATCTGTGTGCCGGTGCCACGCTACATATCACAATACTGTTTTAAAAACAGTAAAAGTTCTGCAACTCACCCCGAGAAACTGAAAAAAATCCCTATAGATATGAAATCCTCTGATCATATAAACAATGTTTCACATGTTTCGTTTCTAACTGGTGGTATCTTCCGCTTTTCTTTTAAACGACCCAATCT
>NW_015114828.1:25224-29548 GCF_001443285.1 Poecilia latipinna
GGAGGCCGTCTGTCTGTCAGGTGTGGAGACCAATCGGTTCCAGATCGGGGAGGAGTCGTTCCCGGAGTTGCCCGCTCTGCTGGAGTTCTACAAGGTCCACTACCTGGACACCACCACGCTGTGTGAGCCGGTTGAGAAGTCCAGGAGCGCTCCGGCCCCGCCCGCCACCCCCCAGCAGACCAAGGAGCAGGAGTTTGTCCGGGCGGTCTTTAACTTCCCTGGCAACGATGACGAGGACCTGCCGTTCAAGGTGGGAGACGTGCTGCGCATCCTGGACAAGCCCGAGGACCAGTGGTGGAGCGCCGCCAGCCAGGACGGACGCATCGGGATGATCCCCGTCCCCTACGTGGAGAAGTACCGGCCCAGCTCGCCCGGCGGCGGTGGCGGGGCCCCTCAGGGAAACCCGCAGGGCGACCCCGGCCTGTACGCCCAGCCCCAGCCCATGGTCAATGCCCAGCTGCCCAACCTGCAGGACGGCCCTGTGTACGCCCGCGCCGTCCAGAAGAGGGTCCCCAACGCCTACGACAAGACGGCGCTAGCCCTGGAGGTAGGAGACCTCCGTCCTCATGTCCACACACTGTCTCCCTTCAGCAGCTGCACACAGGTCCATTCACAGGGCGGTTCTGAACAGAGCCTTTAGAACCGGCTGTCTATGGCAGGCTGTTATACCATAAAATCACATTACAATCCAGATATCTGAAATGACTTTATGACTACACATATAAGCTGATTAAGATATCGCTGACAATATTCTGACCAGTATAAATGACTTCAGATTTATCATTAAATTGTCTGGAAGATGCAATTCAAGTGAGACTGCAGATAACAATTACTTTAATAATCGATTAGTCTAACAATTAATCTGTAAAATAATCAATTTATTGCTTATTTTTATGAGTATTTGGGTAAGAAAATTTGTAAATTTAGCAGATTTTCTGTTTTGCCACTTTTTCATGTTTTACCTTAAAATCAGCTTATATTCTGAAATTACTTTGACTAGACATATCAGTTAATTGAATGTATCTAATTATCTTTGTGCAGATATTTAACAGTTCAGTTCAATTATGATAATCAAATGTAGTGGTGTCTAGTCAGAACTCATTTTTAGATATTTACTGTGCTCTTCTGCACTAAATACAGAATCCAATAAATGAGCTTCTTCCTGTTAAACCTGAGGATACAGCAGGAAATAAACATGTAGAGAAAACCTTCAGGTTTTTAAGTGTTTCAAATGAAACTCTGGTTATAATGGAGTTATAATGTGTGGCATAATGGAGCGCTGACTGGAGACCTTCATGGTGCTCTGGCTTTTTTTCCCGGGAACAAAACTCTTTCAGTGATGAACAAACTAACATTGATGTCTGAACCAAAGACCCACAGTGTCGTCCTAAAGTCAGTCTATGGCAGGCGGTTTTAACATAAAATCAGTCTGTACAACTATCTGTACTTGCAACCAAACATCTTCAATGTGTGAATCCAAGCATAAACATTAGCATGCTAACCAATCAGGTCGATTGTTTTCCACTTGAATTTTTTGTAAAAGTCACAAACTGCAGCTTTAAGCCTGATTGGTTTTTCATTTACAGGACAAGCCTTCCTGTAAGCTGCTATTTCCCACTCACTTCTATAGAAAACACAGATAAATATTCTGTAAGCAGCTTCTGAATACTGCACTGCAAAAACACAAACTCTTACCAAGTACCTCTGTCTAGTTTGTAGTGCAAATAATTTGAAACACAAAAACTAACTTATAAGTAACTTTTCAGCAAGAAATACGAGCTTGTTTTTAGTAAATAATGCCTTAATATTGATGAATAAGTCCCAGTTCCATTGGCAGATTATTTTATTTATAACAACACGTTTCCCTGGTTATAAGTAAAATAATCTCCCAGTAGAACTAAAACTATTAGTTCTATTAGCAGATTAAATTATTGTTTTAAATGATCAATTTAAAACAAGCTCATATTTCTCGCTGAAAAGTTGCTAGTAAATTGTTTGTCTTGCATCAAATGCAGGTGAAACTCGACCAAATTATGCGCAGTGTGAACCTGTTGGGTCGGTTTGGTAGAGTCGTACCCGGAAGCTGTTTGTGGTTCCGGTCCGACGGGCTGGTCTGGTTCTGTCTCCTTCAGGTGGGGGACACGGTGAAGGTGACGAAGATCAATGTGAACGGCCAGTGGGAGGGCGAGTGCAACGGGAAGCACGGCCACTTCCCCTTCACCCACGTCCGGCTGCTGGACGACAGCGAGAGCTGAGCAGAAACGGGCCGACCGGGCCGGGAGGAAGCTCGCCCACCGTCCGATCTGGATCGGGACCGGCCGGCGGGAGGCGAGTGGGCCAGCCTTCCTGTTGTCTTTGTGGCGGACAGGTTTGAGCCTGGGGTCGGACCGGGGTCGCCTGTTTTCCCCCTTCATCCCAGTTTCAGCTGCTGAATGGAAAACCAGCCGCAGGATGAATCGCGCCTCATTTTATTTGAATTAATGGTGGGTTTTTTACGACTTTAATATTTATTACCATGGTGCAGATAATTCTGGAACGTCGGATCAGTAAAGGTGATGTTTGTAAAATGAACGTATTATTAATATTATGGGTGTCTTTTTGTACTCTTGATTTTTTTACTATTATTATTTTTGGACCAAACATCTGCTCAGAAGCTTCCAGAAGTTGGCTTCTGGTTCTGTGGCGGCCATCTTGAAACTAAATACTTTCTTCTTATTTTGAACATTTTCTGCTCTTTTTGACCACAGAAATACGGAAAAAAATATTAAAGTTTTTATTCAACTAAATGTATCACATTTAACAACAGGGGTTAAAGGTCAAGGCGTTCTGGTTTCTGTGGTGGAAGGGAACCTTCAGAAAGCGGTTTCCTTGTTTGTGATAAAACGGTGTGATGCATCAGTAAGAGGATCATCCCATATCATGATGCCTCCACCGCCGTGCCTTGGTTCTGCTGGTCTCGGATGGAGCGGATCTGTGTCTCGTTTTGAGTCGAGATCAGCGGGTCGCTCACCCACAGTGAGACGGTTTAGAAATGTGAACTTTTTCCCAGTTTTTGTTTATTTCCTTTAACTTCCTGTGAAGCGTGTTGACGTCCTGCTGACCTGAGGATGAAACTGATCTGAAGCCAGAGGAGGGTCAGTTTCTGGGTGCAAACATTTTTAAAAATCCACATCCACAAATTAACACATTTTAAATTATTAAACTTACAAGTCAGGTTTTTTTTAACAGTCATTCTTATATTGTAGATTTGTAATAGTACAATAACCCCTACTCTTCAAACTGTTATTTTAATGTTTGAATTTTAATATTTTCTCTGGTGATAAAACCATTTTTGTTTGTTGTTTTTTTTTTACTTTATTGTTTTTTTTCTTTAAGCAGAAGAACAAAATTTTATGACTTGAAAAACTTTTTTAACAAACATCCATGTTTTATTAGGCTAGAGATCAAACTTTCTGGTGTTGATAGTACTTGTCATTTGTTCTCTCCCTGACGCTAGATTAACCCCTGAACTCCTGAATCCACAGATGCATCCACAGGGTTTCTCCGTCTGCCTTAAAAATATCCAACACATTTTGTTGGGACTCATATAAAACTGACCTCTCAGTCTTATACGAACAAATTTATGCTGTTTTTATTGCGTTTTATATATTAAAAACACCAACGCTGTATTGATGGATTTCTTCCCCTGTCTTGAGTTTACAGTCTTTTTCTTTCCAGTTTCTTTTCAGTCTTGGAGTAAAATGTAAAACAAAAAAAAAAGTTATTTTGTACACTACAATAAAACCATGTTTTATTACAACGAAAATCACAGCCAGTTTGTACAACACTGCATATACTGTATTAATAAATACATAAATATATGAAATATTTCTGACTCAGTCGTCCATTCATCCGAGGGCTCCTGGAATCTTGTTTTACCAGAGGTGGAAAGAGTACAAAAATAATGCTATCAGGTAAAAGTACAAAGTAATTGTGCAAAGTAATTTGTACAATTACTCTCGCATAGTTTAGTCACATACACAGTGATGGCAGTGACGGCCTCTCCATGTGGCTGGCACAGAGCATCCCGATCTGTTGCCTCAAAACAACCATACAGAAGTTCTTGACCGATGGTTTTATACCCATCTGAACAAAGGAGTTTACATTTTAAGCTTAGAAAAACAAGATTGTTCTCACTTTCCCAGAGAAGGTGTGTGTGTGTGTGTGTGTGTATATATATATATATATATATATATATATATATATATATATATTTTTTTTTTTTTTTTTTTCTTTTTTGAGGACTTTTTTTAAATTTAAAATTTCCCCCCCCCTGCATTTTACT